>NC_085041.1:8368902-8574210 GCF_963692335.1 Osmerus eperlanus
ATGCCTCATACTCTTAAGGGTATGAGCCTTACAATAAACTCTTCTCAATACCTCAGAAAAATATAAAAATGAGAATGTCTGTTAAATATGTTGTCATGGGTAAGATTTCTATATCTTTTTTTGTGACCTGAAGATTTTATGGTAAAAGACTCAATATTTCCACACATGGTAAACAAGATACAGCTATTCAAAAAAATTGCAATAATGTAATTCCTCCAATAGGTCTAGGAAAGCACTGCATGGGCTTTTTGGTATGAGCCGTTGCTTTGTTTCCTGGAGAAGGGCCCACCCATTTCCTCTGGAAGGGGTGTCTGGGCTGCCATGATGTCTGTCTAAATATGGTCCAGAGGGAGACTACTTTAAACAAGCTCCAGTTCCCACCTCTAGTTCCTAAAATGGCAAGCCAATAGCAACCTACCCTGTGGCATTGTGAAGTGTTACAACCAAACTTGAAATTCAAGCCCCCCAATTAACACAAGAAGCTGGTTTCCAGGACACAGATAACACATAGCCAACTATATACTGGATTAAAGAGTCCTTTTAGTGGTTTAGTTCTAGATTTACTTGTTTGGGTTAAGGAAAATACTAAGTTCCTGTGAACATACATTTAAGATCTCAAAGAGCTTCTTTTTCTTGGAGGGCTCCTCCACCCAGAGCAGGATCTGTCTAACATTGGCACACGGTTGGTTCTTCTCCCCGATGGTGATGCGGACCGTGTCTTGTGTCAGCCGGGCTGCTAGCTGCTCTGTTCCGACGGGGATGGTGGCAGACGTCAACAGAGTCTGGTGGTCCTCAGGGACGTCATCTAGAACTTCTAGAACCTGCTGCTGAAAGCCCATCTTCAACATGGTGTCAGCCTACACAGCCAAATTATAGGTTTAAATGCCTGGATACACCAGATCGTCTGTGTTAGTCTGGTGCAAATATACGTGAAGTGGTATTGAATTGTTGTTTTACAAGAAGAGCATACCTCGTCCACCACGACAACTCTCACTGCATCTAGCTTCACTGCCTTCTGCTTCAATATATCCAGGAGTCGTCCAGGGGTGGCTATTATTATCTATGGAGCAATTCATTAGAATAAATATGTAAATACACAAATATAAGTACTGTATAAATATATATCCCATTATGTCAAACATTCAACATTCAGAATACTTAAAGTTGCCGTGATTTTTAAGTCTTGAGAAAACATTGATGCAACAAAACTGTTCCCAGTTGTACTATCAGGGTTTATACACCTAACTTAACCAATGGGTTTCCATGACTTTAAACCTAATTTCCATGATCAGAAATCTCACTCTCCATGACTTTTATGCATGTACATTCATGCTACAAGTAAGCACACAAAAATATTAGTTGCATAGCCTCCAAACAACTGTTACAGTCTCTGTGCACATATGGGTGGTCTATGTTGAAAATAGACTTTAACAGGTTTTCCATGACCATTCAAGGAGCCCTTTACCTAAGTCTGTACCTTGATGTTCTGTTTAAGGCGGTGGAGCTGAGGGGGAAGGGGCATGCCCCCAACCAGCAGGGCTGTCCTCATGTTGGGGAGCCCCAGCACCAGCTCCTTGGCCTGCCGTTCGATCTGGATGGCTAGCTCCCTGGTAGGGGTCAGGATGAGAGCCGCAGGTCCATGTTCTCCATCTGCTGGTCTCTGAGGGAAAGCATTGGAACATGCCTACATATTTTATTGTATCTACACTATTGTACTGATACAAATCACCCAGTTACAATACACGCATGAAGTAAGGACGAAACGTGTCCTTAGTATAGAAAAGGTGCTCAAGGCAACACTAAATTACTTTTCGGTATAGCTGCATAATCAAATTGTCTCTTATTACTGTTTGACCTGTATAGTTAAGAGTGAAGAGGAATTATTACTCAGGTTTACAAATATATACCATTCATTTTGATATCCTGTCTAAACAGCATTGCAACCTCTTTCTAGGTCGGCTGCAAATCTGAGTAATAGTCTACATCATAAAATTGCCTTTGATTCAAGAGTAGGGCACTCTTATCCAACATCTTTGCTGGTCTTCTGTACAGGCCAAAGTACAAAAGAAGTAGAGGAATAAAAACTAAGAGAAAAGATTGTCGGACAGTAGCTCCCTGTCCTATCACTGTACCTCCAAGGCCCTCACAACCACTGGCAGGAGAAAGCCCACTGTCTTCCCAGAGCCGGTGTCTGCGCTGGCGACCACATCCCTGCCGGTTAAACCCACAGGCACCATCTGCATCTGTACTGGTGTAGGTGCCTGATAACCAGCCTTCTTCAAGTTGGCACCAAGAGTCACAGGGAAGTTACAGTGCTCAAACTCAATGATGGGTCTGGCTACCTCTCTGCCCTGGGTTGCTATCCCCAGCTCCTGTTTTACCCTCTGCACCTGTTCCTCAGTGAGACCCGAAATGAAGGGATCATCCTTGTAGGAATAGCCCTTCTCTAGGTCCCTGACAATAGTGTCAGTGCTGTCGGCAGAAAACTGTTCTGACAGCGAGGTCCTTGCTTCCCCTATTTGTTTATGGTTAAATGCGTCCTCCCCACGGCTCATTCCCATTTTAGCCAGGTGATTGGCTTTGCATTCCAAACTGCACACGTCGTTATCTGTACTGTCACAAATGTACTCCCCAAAGCGACCACACATGACACAAACGGGCTCCCCGGGTTCGGGCCATCTCTGGCTCTTTCGGAATGATTTGACCGGTTCTTCCTCCTCTTCGCTATCTTCTGCCGGAGACCCCTCGGAATCCTCTGATGTATGAACAGAACTTATAGACGGGGATAGAGGGTCTGTGTCTTCGTGGACTGGATGTCCTTTTATTTTAGTGTTCAGCTCTTTTTCCACACATTCTGTAGGCCTAGAAGTTGCAGAGGAAATATGGGTGATGGTTTCTGGAATGTCATCGTTGCACTGGCGCACCTTACACTTCTTTGAAACTGGGTTTGTGCTTTCAGTAGGTCTCTTTACCTTGAGTGCTCTTGGCATAAACATTTTCTTCTAGAGTTAGCAAGGAAAAACAAGAATCAAATCAATCCAAGTTACTTCAGACGTGTCTGCCCTTTTCTCTTGATCAGTCGATCTAACACGATCTAAACAACACACGATTTCACGCAAAACTGGAATAAGAAACGAATAGTCCAACACAGTAAAGGAAATGTTTCTACTTTTAAATGAACACAAACATGACATCTGTCGAGTTTTTTTTTTTTACAATCATCACGGACAAATCCGACCCATGTTGATGACGTTGTCTCAAACTTGCATGCTGGGTAGTGTAGTTCAACCGATATCCTTTGCATTAAACCAATCATTGGATTGATCTGGCCATGTGTTACATACCATGCTGTTTTGTGTTGCGTAGTTGATTGGGGTACGGTTGCAAACAACCTTAATTGTGTCAGCCATTGACATTTCAGCATCATGAGCTTAATACATATTTCACGAGTAGGCTACAATCAGTTATATTTGCACTGTGTACACACTGTAAAGGCATGCCCTTTATGTCGAGCAATAGCTGGGTGGTACGCGCACGCGCAGTGATGCGTGTCTTTGATAGCCACAGTGCGGCAGGAAAACCGCATTAAGCGAGAAGAGGCTGAGATTGCTTACAGGCGGGATACGAAAATGATCCTTCAGATAAGGAATATGTGAATGTACAAGAGAAAAATCGGGTTGCGCGTAGAAGAAGTACTTAAAATTATGTTTTTTTTCTCCGGCTGGGGAAAAGATGCATCCTTCGGGACTAAAATTCCGAACCGCTATTCAGCAAACCTGATTTCAACTGGTAGCAGAATGAAAAATAGACCACAGGGAGAAAGGTTCATGGAATTCGTAGCATACTGACCATTTCAAAAGACAACACAGTAGTCTTTTATGAACGAAAATTGAATTCAATAAGTCAAAATTGACAATTGACTTTTGATTCCATTGGAGGGATGACATCGGTTTGTATTGCTTCATAGTAGCATACTGTACTGTAGTTTTTAGAAGGCTGGTTTACAATGGGCGAAGTGATGGAGAACAAGGAGAAGAAGAACTGTCTTGCCCCGGCAATAAAGGCTTTTGAGCATTATGATTTTTCAAAGGCCAAAATGTGTTCTAGCATTAAATGGCTAGTGGCCAAAGCATATGGGCCAGGTAGGTGTTGTGTTTTCTTCTATTTTTCTAAATGCATGGTACGATAGCAGGTCAAAACACTGTATATTTAATAACAACTGTGAACCATTTATCCATTGCCTATTCACGACATTGTTGCTAAACTTGTCAAACCCATTTAAATGTGTGCAAAACATTGGCCAACAGTTTGAGGGGAAAATCAATACACAAATATTTCAAGCACCTAATTCAATTGGAGTTGATAAGTGGGAAAACTTACACCCCACAATATGGCACACACATGAACTAGGCTTATTTTAGAGCTCCACTCAAGAAATTACTGCTGCATGATCTTTACTGATTGAGATGGGTGCATATAAACATGCAGGTGTGAACAGATGCCACAAATGATCTCATAACAAACTCTTGGATCATCACCCAAGGTTTAGCTAAACAGCTTCCCATTAGCGTGAAAGGCTTTACAAGGCATGTATTCTTTTAGGATTTTAATATATGCATCAGTTTGTTCTACCTGCATTTTCGAAAATCATTATTGTTAGGGTGAAGCAGTCAAACTACACTAATACTAAATCCAATACTATGTTATATGATTTTTTTTGTTGAGATGACCAATGTTTTGTATAAGAAGGCTACTGTAAAACTCAGAACTTTACCTCACTTGATTTGTGGGGGGCCGGGGGTGGTGATTGGATGTGTTCATCCATTATGTGAGTCACCTCAGCTCAGATGTTTTCCATCTTACTCAGTTGCTGTGAGCTATAGTGTGTCTCAGTAACATGGTGAAAACATAGAACTGTTCCTCCTCAGATTGATCCATATCATTGTCAAGGGCCAGGTCCATTTTGTGGAGAGTAAATATAAGCATGTCATGGGGTGACTTTTGGGTTACTTGAATTATTTTCCATAAGGTCACCCCCTGAGTCTAATGTTTGGATCTCATTGGCCTATGGAAACCCTTTCCTCACCGTAGACGGTAGTTTTACCAAGGTTTCCTATCTGAGGTTGGAAGCTGGAAAGAGATTGCCACCTAAAAATCAACACTGTACCAAAATAGGCCTTATTCAAAACTTTACATAGGTTTAACACTGTGCTATAGAGTTGATTCAGTTGTTTAGCTTTGGGTTTTTTTGTCAGCAGTTTGCATGTTTAAAGAGGAATTGTGTTCTACTCACTGCTTGCTCGTTTTAAGTGCTCATAGCTCAGGATGAGTTTGCTTAGCCGCGGGATACTTATGATGTACACTATGGTGTTCACCCACTCATGCAGGAAAGACAATTAAGTCTGCACAGTGCTTTGATAAAGCCAAGCTGATGAAAATATGAAATGGGCTGTGCTCTGATGTCTGCACCATGTCTTTTATAGTTAGTTTCCTTACTTGTTGTCTTGTTAATTTGAGATTGATGTGGAAAAATGGCAAAAGGCTCAATAGCATGTTGATCTAAACGTTTTTTTTTTTTTTACTAATAGATAATGCAGTGTGCAATTTGGAAAGCCCTCTTATTGAAACTCTGCCTTAAGCTGTTGTCCATAAAAGACCAACAGTACCGGTGGATTTGAAGACGATGTTGGCTATTGAGGACTTGCATGGTCCCCATGCACTCCAAATTGCGATGATCTTCCTTTGTAACTGAACTACAACAAGATGTCTTCTGGCTTGCTCTTCAGGGTCTGGATATGTAATCAAGACCAGCTGCTATTCATATACAAGTGTATGGATCGTAAACATCCCATAACAAAGTGTGGCTTGGTAAAGGACAACATAACACAATGTTGGGAGTGGTTTTTATTTTGTTGTATGATTCTCTTTTCAGACAGACTGAATGCCCTACAGCTGTTGAGCCCTGCTTATTTTGCTTTCCCCCGCTGTATATCTGAAAATACAGAATTGCCAAACCAGACCTTCCATGCACTGTAGTTTCAATGAGGTCTGAATGAACTGGGGTGATTCCAAAAATACTGTCCCAGGAGGAAGAGCCAGAGCTCTCCAAGCTCCATCCTACGCTTCCTAAAATACTTTTGAAAGAAACGCACAGAGCTAGTGGGCATAGGCACACACAAAGACTGCTGAGTTTGGAAGGACCATTTTTACTGTGGATTTTTGGCTAATAGGTGTGCTGCCTGGGTCTATGACGATAACAGGTTTAGTACACTGTAAACCTCGGTAAGGGGTTTACTCAAAACTTGTGTGGAAACTGATGACATCAAACAATTATAACAATCTAATCTTTTAAGTAAATAATAACAAAAAACTATTATTGAAATCAATTCATAGATTGTATAAGTTATAACAAGAAATTGCTTAGATTACTTAACCCTTGTGCTGCCTTCAGGTCACATGACCCAAAGGTTCATAACGAACCATCGTTGTGTTTACCCAATTTTACCCAATACAAAAACAAATAAAAATCATTTTCTTTTAACCTTCGCAATGTGGAGGGTCTGAGACAGCCCGACGGTTAAAAGAAAATGCTTCACTTTGTTTTTGTATGCGGTAAAGTTGTCACAATACGACGGTGGGTAACAATGACTGATGGGTCAGAATGACCCGAAGAGAACACAAGGGTTAAAAAGTTTGATGTAATCAGTTTCCACAAAAGTTATGAGTATTCTGAATTCATGGGTGAGAAATATTCATCTATTACTAAAAGCACTGACTTCATTCATCCTTTTTGCATCTTGAATCTTTTCACCATCATCCAACATCTGTCAAATTATTCTTGATTACACTGCAGTCTCCAACCAGAAAGATGTTTTGGGGGACCAGATATTTTCTCAACCGCATATGATCAACATTACATCACTGTTTTATGATTAAGTTCTAAAATTCTTGACTTCATTCAGTAATGGCCAATTCTAAGATAAGACCCTTACTGTAGTTGACTTTATTAATGAGCCAGGGAGTGCCTGTGTTATGAGCTGCTTCTCTCTCCGTCTGCCGTGACTCGCTGAAAGGTGTGAGGGTGACGGGGCGCTAAAAGCCGAGAAGGCCTCTGCCACAGATTCACACGCTTAACCCTTGTGTTATCTTCGGGTCATTCTGACCCATCAGTCATTGTGACCCACCGTCGTATTGCGACAACTTTACCGCATACAAAAACAAAGTGAAGCATTTTCTTTAAACCGTTGGGCTGTCTCAGACCCCCCACATTGCGAAGGTTAAAAGAAAATTATTTTGATTTGTTTTTGTATTGGGTAAAATTGGGTAAACACAACGATGGTTCGTTATGAACCTTTGGGTCATGTGACCCGAAGGCAGCACAAGGGTTAATCAAGCTTACAAACAGCTGGTACTTTGTGTGGCACAGAGATTGGCATAAGACTGGTCTGAGTGAGAGCACTGTTGCTCCTATTTCTTGTCAGTCCCATTTTTGGAAGAATCAGGTTGGGGAGTTTTGTATTTAGTCGATGCCTGTTTAGGGCAATTTTTCAGCCAGATGCTGTTTCTTTTTCAGCTATCTGCCAAATGAGGAGGTGAATTGTTAGAAGTTTAGGTCTATGAACCACCACCATTCATACACAACACACAAATACACACACAGAGTGAATCTGTCTTGCCTCTTTGAGGCAGCATACTGAGAGGGAAGTTCCCAAGAAGCTGGAAGCAGGAGAGATGGGGAAGGAAGATGAAACGATTGGGTTCCTCCTCTCCTCTAGTTTCCATAGTAACAGAGAGGTTCATCCATACATCTCTTTTCGAGATTACGCTTGTGTATGGAGAACTGAAATATGAACTAGACTCCCAATATCAGACACTGAATCAGGCATTCACCAGGGATATTAGCTTAGTGGTTAGAGCATTTGACTGCAAAGCAAGAGCTTTCAGGTTTCTTTGGATAAAAGCATTTGCTAAATGAATACATACTTATGTTTGGTGGTGGACTAGTGGCCTTTTTAAATATATAAAACCCCACAATACCAAGATTAGGTCAAGAAACTTGAATCATACTGCATGAGGACAGTATTAATTTGTGCTTGGATGCGATTTAACAATCTAGTTTTCCTGTGTTTTTCACCCCCTCTTTTTGCACCATCTCTCTATAACAAGGATAACACATAAAATTAAATCAGATTAAATGCAATAATCTTTCCCTCACCTCTCTCCGTCCTACAGACAGTGTCCCGGCCGACTTGAAGGAGCCCTTCTATACAGACCAGTACGACCAGGAGCACCTCAAGCCCCCGTTGACCAACCTGCTTCTGTCAGCGGACCTCTACTGCAGGGCGGGGAGCCTGATCCTGAAGAGTGACAGCGCCAAGCCCCTGCTGGGCCACGAGGACGTCATCCAGGCCTTGGCCCAGCGCGGCCTCTACGTTGCTGACCAGGAGCGTCTGGTCACGGAGAGGGACCTCCGAAGCAGGACCCTCTTCTTGGTAAGGGGAGGAGAAGGGGGAAAGGGAAGTTCAGTGGGAAGGCCGGCAGCCATCTTTGTTGTTATCGCGTTTGACCATCTCGGTCTGTACTTCTTTCTAATGTCCGCTTTTTTCTGTTTCTCCTGTTGTGATCGTCTCCTCACACACTTTATCTGTCAATCGCACTGATGTTATCTTTTTTTCTCTGTATATCTCTGTCTTTGTCCGTTTATCTGTTAACTGTCTGTGTGTGTTTTTGTCCTCGTGGAGCAATGTGTCTGAGAGCACACAAGCGAAGCGACTCTACAAGGCTCTGCCTCGCTGAAATGAGAGGCAGTCATTATGCCCCGTCTCAATCACAACAGGAGGCCTTTGTCATTTGAGTGGTTCTCTATCATAGCGTAACTATCAAACAGTGTTACAGTGTCTCTACAGGCCATTATTGACTGAGGCTTGCTGATTTGCAGATGGTACAGTTATTTAACCTTTTTTTCTACTTAGTCTCGTTTTACATTGTGTTCCTTTTCCACTACTTCCATTACCATTACTACTCTTCACAACAATGATTTGCTTCAGTTTGCGGTTAAACAACACATTTTTTGATTTTGCGCCATTTCTAAGCTTCAGGTTTGGTAGAAAAGATTTGACATTGACAAAAAGGCTGCTCAGGTGGATTGGGCTTTTGCATCTATTATTAAAGGGAGTTTCTATTTGAAGGTAGGGCTCAGTGGAGAGCTGAGGGCGAAGAACTGTCATCGCTCCCTCAGTTTGTGGAAAACACCTGCAGTGTTGAGATTCTCAACCGCATCAGAAGATTTACAGCTAGATATTATTTAGACAAGGGACATCATTATTTTGTCCCTAAGGAAATAGTCCAAAATGTCCTATACAAGTTTGTGTTTCGTGTTTATGGGAAATCATGAGCAAAATAATTATTCTTTTGTAGGGAGGAGAACCATTTTAAGATGCAGTTGCTGCCTCATTTGCGGTTTCATGCAGTCTCATACAAGATTGTCTTATGTAAGAGGCATTGTCACATTACCGAATTGAATAAGCTGGTCGAGAAAACCAAATGCAGCCCCCCCCCCCTCCGTCTTTCTCTCTCATTCCCTTTCTTTGGCTCTATGGTGAAGACACTGGCTACAAATTGCAGCTGCCGCCCACACACACCCACACACATTCTATATTACTCATATTCTCTTTTACTCTTATACCTTTAGTACTCACACACACACACACAAACAGGACATGTCAGACCTTAAAATAGCTTGTTTTTTTTATGACGCACTCAACCGCCCACATCCCTTGATGCAGTATACGATTTGCACTAATGATGGCAAAAAGTCATTACCAACAGGTGCAGAGAACTATTCCTTGAGTTTACACTTATCTTATTTTACCGGTACATCGTCCTCACGTATCTTTTCCTGCTCTGTAACAGGATGGTAAAGAAAAGAAACTTTGGTACAAAGCTTGACTACTCACTGCTGGGCAAGAAAAATTATGGACATGAGTGGACATGCAAGCTGGGTATAATACCATCTTAACTCTGCCCTGGCACTGACATAGGAAAAGCTTCCACCCATCACATGGGGAGGAAGAGGACTATTCTTTACTGGTGGAGGAGGAGTGGTGAATAATGTTACAGTTAGCTAGTTTAACTCAGATCTTACAACCAACAGGATTAATATTTTTTTACTTCACATTGTCGTACCAGGAGAGGGCTTTTTGCCCTTCAGTAGCCCTTCTTTCCTCAGCTAGAAAGCACGCCATCCCCAGGGCCCACTTCTGTGTCTCTGAACCATGTGTCTCTCTTGTGAACACATTAATAAAATATTCAGTATATTGTAAGTAGTGAATAATGTTGACACTTACAACAAGTAATACTAACATTTATTGAGATTGTGATTTATTCCTGCTGAAGTTTTGGTTGGCACGACCCTTAATACATACAGCATATAGGGGTGGACAGCGTAGGCATGTGACTGCCATTGCCTTCAGTTTAGAGGGTTTGAAGTGGTCCCTGTGGCAAGATAAACAGTGTGCAGACCAGGTGGTTGGCGCATGGAAAGAGCGCTTTGCATCCACGTGTCATCATTAACAGACGGTGTATGTGTGTCAGTGTCCGCGTGTGTGCGTGCGTGCTTGTGCATATGCAAGACAGCGCGAGACTAACCCGTGCACAGGGATTCACAAACCAGATTTATACTTCTACACTTCATGCTCATCATGATGGTCAGTGTTATCACTCTAAACAACTGTCTTGAACATGTTTAATATTTAATGGAGGTATAGTAAATAGGCTACAAAATGTCTTCCTGTCAGTACGCTCTGATATATAGGTCTTTATCTAAACCACCATCACCATGGAGACGGCTCTGACTACTGTTGCTGATGTTTGGAGCCATAGATGGCATCCTTATTCTGGAATATACAGGACAGTGCATGTGTATGCCAGATATTATAGGCCTATATCATAGTCATTGGCATGGAGAGAGAGGTTATAGTCATGTTTTGTTTACATTGATAATGCCTTTGAATCTGTTTCAACTGGGTGAAGTGAAATGTGTCAGTGGCCATGATATCGGTAATATGTAGCATTAGCTTAAATTGAATATTCAAAACAGCCCAAGTGTTTAGTTTCAAGTGTAGGTTTTATGTAAATCTGCGAAAATAATTTAATATCCTGATAGTTTCCTCAGCACTTTGCAGTTCAGGCTCCAGTGTTTTGATATCTGACAAACCTTCTGCATGGAGAATATAAAACAGATGGAACCTCTGTCGTATTTGTCGATGCATTAGTGAGAAACAGTTTACAAGGATCTTAACAAGTCAGCTGTTCTGTGAAACTGTTGCTCCTTTTCTTGTAACATGTTATATATGCAAATAAAACAAAATTGCTACAGGTAATTTTCTTGGCACAATGTCCCCAAGAAAAAAAATCTGAAATTCATATATTAAATGAATATTGACATAAATTCATCTCAACATAAAATGTGAGCGTTTTTCACTGCTGTAATCGTATTCATGGTAACATGGAATTTACAGGCCTTTGCTGTGTCGGTCAGTAATCTGGTGCTGTTGTGACATCTTTTTGACGGCTCCCTGATGCCTCTTCTCAGCTCCTCTGCCCATGCGCCCTTGGGCAGCTTTGGAAACGACAACCTTCCGATACGATGCTCTGAATTCAGCTAAAAGGTAGACCTTAGTAGATGTGATGTGTAGAACTCGAAGGTTGTCGTTTTGACAGTGTAAAGATTCTGTGTCCTTACTGTCACTGCGCAGTTATGCAAATGTTCATCCTATATCATGAGCCGACATATCCAAAGGATGCATTTATTGGGTCTGGGTTTTTACAATATTTGACTGCTCTATAGTCACTCGCTGGATGTTAGTAGGATAAGAAAGATGTGTTAGGATGGTAATGAAAAACAAGAATTGCTGTCTTTTGTTTGCTTACTGAGGTGAATAGGAAGGCTGTTCTATTGATCCATGATGGACGGAAGGATGGAGACAGGGGGGATGAGTATCGGTGTACCCCTCTTCTCTCCCGCGTTCTCTCTGAGACTCCTTTCCTTCTTTCCCTTCTCTTCCCTCCCTCCCTCTTTATCTCCCGCTGCCCTCCATTCCCGTTCCTACTGAGCAGCCATCCGTCTCCATGGTTACTTATCGAGGAGAGGTGGAGGGGTGTGGTCGGTGTGGTGGAGAGGAGGTTTCTCTAGCTCGGAGGGGGAGAATTCTGAATAGCTGTGACCTATGCAGTCAGCCAATCAGACATCCAGTTCTATACAGCTAAGCCATTGTATCTCATTCCTCACTCACATTTAAATATGTATCTGGAACAGGCACCATAAGACTCTAAACTGACACGTCCTTTCCCAAAATCTCAAAACCAGTCTCTCCCAGTCTCCAGTCCGTCCCCCTATACTGATCTGAGACACAATGATGGTTTAAAGCAACAATGTGAAAGAAAGCCTGTCCATGGTGCTTCTGTCTCTGGCGTGCGGAGATGCAGCAATGTGCATCCCTCACAGTGCCGAGGGCTGTTCACAAGAAGTACAAAATGGATGAACGAACTCATCACATTACATTTGAGCCATGAATCTGGACTGTGAGAGATGCCTCACAAATCCATCTGGATTATTAACCCAACTGTAGACCCAGTGGTGCTTCCCTTCAATATGGAAGAAATGTTAAAGTTGTATGTCTGCCTCTCTTTTCAATATTACAGTGTGTTCATCACTCATGTCTGTAAACAAACAAACAATAACTGTGGAATGAAGGTGAAGTTATGAGGTTTGTCCAAGCAGGTGCATGGTTTGTTTATTACCCCATGTTTCCGGTGTTCTACTCGTATTTCTGGGGTCAGATACGTTCTCCGCAAATTTGTATTTTTACCGCAAAGTATGTGGACTCTAAACTGCCCCAGGACCAAGGAAATCACAGAAGTGTACAACTACAGGGGATTCAAGTTCAAAGTTCATGAGTCGACTTGCCTGAAAGGGAGGCCAGACACTTTAGGAATGTCTGCTATTTCTTGGCATGACTTGCCCCTCAAACATGAGCAAATATTAACTTGTTTACTCTAGATGTCTCACCATATTGTTTCTTTATAGGGGTATTACACAAGAGTTTCTCCCTTTTAGACTTTTGCTAAGTTTGTAGTCTGCAGGGACTGATGCTCAGGATCCAATGGAAATCACTGTTCATAATCTTCCCACCAATAATTTTTTATTGTTGC
The DNA here is from genome assembly GCF_963692335.1 of Osmerus eperlanus. NCBI lineage: Eukaryota > Metazoa > Chordata > Actinopteri > Osmeriformes > Osmeridae > Osmerus > Osmerus eperlanus. The sequence goes on from NC_085041.1 coordinate 8,382,115, forward strand.
CTAGGTCACTAATGTGGAGATTAAGTCCGATATTAAGATGGTTCTGATGTTAACCCATGTTCATTCATACTGAGGATAGTGTAGGTATCTCTTGGATCCTTAACTAATAGCATAGTAATCTTGTTGTACCCTCACTCCCTAACCATGAGATAAAGAGTGATGTCGTTTTCTCATAGACCTTAGACTGTACAGTCCTTGTAAAGACTGTAGAAATCAGAGCAGAGGATTTTAGATATATCAGCTATCCTCAGAAAGGATTTTCTCAAACCAGTCTCATTACTGTAAGAAAATGAAAATTCAAGATTAAGATAGATGGATAGAGGTTGGTGTAGAATTCTCTCTTTTCATAGTGGATTCATTTTATTTTCCCAAGGTCTTCTGTTTCGTGCTGAGAGCTTTTCAGTGTCAGGCCAAGTTGGCGAGAAGTTACCTTGCGTAGGACAGATTTCATTTTTAGACATTGCATCTGTCTGTTAGTGTTTTTCGACACATGGCAATGCACTCTCAGACGGAGCTGAAGCCACCACTTTTAGTGCTGAAACAATTTAACATTTCTACATACATAACATTTCATTGCAACTTTTAGATTAAAGAATCATGAACAAGTGTTACATAATACTGGACTGGAATACACTGCAAGGACTTTTATTTTTAAATTTTTGGGGAGCTTTGCTGCTTACCTGAAATATAATGTCCCTGTGACTTTCAAACCCAATCCAATTTAAACCTCTTGATTTCAAGACCTCTCATAAGCAATGCCGCGAATGGAACAGACTGAGAGCTACCATGTGCAGACCAGCTCATGACGTAAACGAGCCATACTGTATGTGGCTTATTATCATGTGTGCAATTATTAGCTCTTTCCTGTTTACTCAAATGTAACCAGGTTAGCCTGCTCTCTCAGTACATTCAACAGTTGCATCTGACGTTTGACAAAACGTCAGAAAAATATGAGGGAAAATATCACGCAGATTACATGTTTATGTGTACATAATTGCCTTTATCGGGTTCTGTAAAGGAGAATTCAATGGAGGGTTTATGCCGTTCTTTGTGTCTGTCAAGGCTTCTCTGAAGATGTACCGCTCTGCCTTAAGCTCAGGGTATTTTGTTACCAGGAAATAATCTCTCAGCTACACAGCAGTGATTATGTGCATAGCAGTCAATAATTTTTATAATAATAATGCTGTCGATAATTAAAATGCATCTCTTTCCTTAGGAGAAAATCAATATGAACCTCATAGAACTAATCAGATTAAATGAGAGAGCAGAATGTGAAAAGGCCAAGAAAGGGTGTTGGTGCTAACTATGGTAATGTTGCAGTAGTAATGGGGAGGTTGTTACATTATAGCTCACTATCTGCTTTCACATGGTAACGACCAGTTTGGCACAGTGATGTCACGGCGTGTGTTCCTGGGGGAAAACGATTCTTCTGAGGTAATACTGTAAGGTAACTTACCGAAGCGAAAGAGACTAACAGACTCCATCTCTCTCCCATACACTCACTGCTTCTTCTCGCCTCCTCTTCTCTATATCTCTTGTTCCATCCCCTCTGACTGTCCTTTTCAGGTTCATGTGACATTTAGACAGTAATGTGGTCTGAATTGTCACTTTCCTTTTGCTGGAACTGGCTCTAACTGAGTTGATTTGCACCTGGTTCATTCAAGCAAAGTAATTCATGATACTGCAATACATAGTATTGTATTCTACTCTATTGAGTAGACTCAATAGACTCCCTAAAAAGCTGATAATTATGAAGAAACTGGTTAGGTGCTTGTATTCCGGGCTCCATTGACCAATGGGACATGAGTGTTTTAGTTCAATATGATGTGATGTGACTGATAAATATATAACCAAGTACTGTAAAATCTGTACATGTTAACACCCATACTGTGTTTCAAACAACAATGGCCGGGTTTCCCAGATTCGTTAAGAAGCTCTTAACGCTAAGAGCTTCTTAAGAGCGTTCTAAGAGCGTTCTAAGAGCGTTCTTAGAACGCTTTTAAGAAGCTCTTAGTGTTAAGAGCTTCTTAACGAATCTGGGAAACCCGGCCAATGTTGTTACATACACAGTAATACAGTACCACATGTTGTAGTGTCATACACTTTCTTGTACGCCTGTTTTCTATCAAATATATTTACAGAATTCCAGTATAAAAAAGGTTACTCCATCCATAAATATTATTATACACACTTGCTGTAACAAAATGTGTGTATTTTCTTGTCATTTGTTGTCTCTGCAGGCCAACAAAGGATATCAAACCAATATATTTTCACCAATGCTCTCAAGGCAAGGAAACTAGCCCTCTCAGTTGAAATTAGTCCTCTGCTGTTTATTTGCTTCAAGGTTGCCAAGTTAATTTCAACTGTGTCCCTTTCACATAGTACAGTGTGTGTGTGTGTATGTGTGTGTGTTAGAGGCAGATGGGGAGGAGGCTAATATGTTGTTTCCCCAATGTTTGGATGCCTGAAATTAAGGCCAGCCTCATATGTCTCTAGAGTATGTTATTAAAAGGGGAGTGATGAGAGAAGGGCGATGCGCTTGGAGTGTTTGTTTGGGTGTAGAGTTGCCAGGTTGGAGCCATACGTAATTACACGGTGCCACACAGGCTAACTATTAGGATCCTCAAATAGTGAATTAGCCTGTTCAGTTACACAGATTAAGATCATATATTTGATAATCTTTTATCTCCTCATGGCTGTGACCAATGTTAATGGATTGAACTACACCAGAATTACACCAGGCCAAAGTTTCTGCTGTGCATACATTGGGGCCTTTGTACTATAAGTTAGAATGCACCCATTTTAACTTTAAAGGTACTCACTGAAAAGTCACTTGTTGAAAAGGTTTAGGCTGATCTGTAAATTTGAGGACATCGACGTCTTCAGTTTAGCAGACGGGAGAACACACAGTAACCTTCAATGCTCTGTGATTATAGGGCAGGGATGCCAGCATCACTGTGTTTTGTCATTACAATGGATTGAAAGCGCTATTCCAGTATGACAGTGGCAAAGTCCTGACTGAACTTGTGGACCCAAACAAGGCAGGAAGTGCTTTTTTCTATCACCTTCCTATCACATTTTATCCCATGCTTGGAACGAGAGTGTGTGTGTGTGTGCTTGGTCTGTTGTTTCTGGAGGACAGAGGAGCATATGTGAGTTTTTGGTTGGGGCTGGTATATATGTGTGTGCATGTGCAATAGCTACAGCACATTTTCTATCGGCAGGCAACACAACCAGGCAAGGCCTCTTGCTACTCCCTCTCATAAGTCTGTAATTGGGTTGTGCAACAAGGGACAGACAACTTGTTTCCAGGGCAACAGCCACCAGGGAAAGGGCAATGAGACAGACAAGAAATTGAGGGGGAGAGAGATTGAGAGACAGAGAGAAAGGGAGAGAGACATAGAGAGAAACACAGAGAGAGAGAAATACTTCATGGTTCACTTGTGAGGTGGCACCCTCTTAATGTCCTTTAAAACGTCTAAATACTCACACCAAACCAACTCAGTATGACCCACCCACATTTCAAACACTCCTACGTTCGTGTTTAGTATCCACACTCTCACACTATCCTTGTAGACCTCAGACCCACCAAAAAACACAGAGGGAAGAGCGCTAGCAAGACTCGCAATAAGAACCCAGTACTGGAATTACAACCGTAATTACCCCAACGTGCTAACAGCCCGTTTCCTCTTGCAGAGCGCCCACATGGCGATGATCGACACGCTGATGATGGCGTACACGGTGGAGGCTGTGAGCCCGGAGAAGGTGACGGCGTGTTTGCGAAAGCACTGCCCCAACGACCCCGACATCGACACGCCCTGTAGCACGGAGGAAGCCCTGGCTGTCTGGATCAATAAGGTCAGTCACAAAGACTCAAGCAAGAGTTGGACCTCGTCTTGTTCACATCAGGGTGCTTCATATCTTTTGTAAACGGTTTTAAGTGCTCTTTGGTGTAAGCGCGTTAATTCCAGGATATGTCTGTGAGTGGATTCCATCTAGTGTATGTGAATGTGTGTATGTATGTATGTGGGTGTGCACGCGTGTTAGCATAGCCCCACCTCTTTACATAAAAAGGCCCGGTTTGTTTACATTCCTTTGCTGGCAACACTGGACTGCGGCCAGCCAGAGACTGGAGACACACACATATATTACTGTTTTCTCTCATGGGAGTGGGTACATGTGCATAGAGAGACATACAGTACAGATAGCCTGACCAGTTCACAAATGCATATTAGTCTGGAACCTCTCAGTTCATTTTTTATTTCTAAGGGGCATTAACAACAGGCGCAGATATGACAAGAGCAACAAAACGTCATCTTGGTTTTTCTTGTATTAAACCCGCCCCATTTCAGATGAACAGTTGTGATTGGCCTGACCAGATTCTGGTTGTGAAGTCTGTTTAAATGGTAGGGTGGCCAGACCCATCTGCCAGAGAAAATATAACATGAGTTGTCAGATTCATCTGTTTCTCAAGCTATAGTACAGACACATTAACACATTAAGGGAAGTCAGATGGCTGAGCGGTTAGGGAATCGGGCTAGTAATCAGAAGGTTGCTGGTTCAATTCCCGGCTGTGAAAACCAAATGACGTTGTGTCCTTGGGCAAGGCACTTCACCCTACTTGCCTAGGGGGAATGTCCCTGTACTTACTGTAAGTCGCTCTGGATAAGAGCGTCTGCTAAATGACTAAATGTAAATGTAACACATAAATCATTTTCTGACAGAATTTTTATGAATCAGTTTGATGGTTGATTACACAGGTAAACGAGTATCTGAAAGAAATCATCGTTCAGGAGCAAAGGAAGAGAGAAACACAGAGCATTGAGTCTGCCGGGAGTCCACGGGTGAGTATTTCCTAGTAGTTTCTCTCCTCTCCTCCCCTCTCCTCTCCTCCCCTCTCCTCTCCTCTCCTCTCCTTCACTCCTCTCCTACCCTCTCTTCTCCTCCGCTTCCCTCTCTTCTCCTTCCCACTCCTTTCCTTCCCGCTCCTCCCCTCTCTTCTCTTCGCCTCCCCTCCCTTCACCTCTCTTCTCTGCTGTCAGCATTAGCAATCCAGTCAGTGCAGATTGACTAGCACGCATCGCTAATGTGATTGACAGTCCCATTTGGTTACGATGGGAGTGCTTAGAAACCCTTAACCCTTGTGCTGCCTTCGGGTCACATGACCCAAAGGTTCACAACGAACCATTGTTGTGCTTAACCAATTTTACCCAATACAAAAACAAATAAATAGCATTTTCTTTTAACCTTCACAATGTTGGGGGGTCTGAGACAGCCTGACGGTTAAAAGAAAATTCCTCACTTTGTTTTTGTATGCGGTAAAGTTGTCGCAATACGACGGTGGGTCACAATGACTGATGGGTCAGAATAACCCGAAGATAACACAAGGGTTAATGGATTTAAGTGGATGAACTACATCAATCACATGCACAACTGAAATAACTAATCTTCTCCAAGCGCCTCAGAAAGAAGGAAAACCAAACCTCAACGTTGACATGTGTACAGTCTGTGTGTCCGTGTGGCTAAGCAACATCTTGTAGCTCATTGTGAGGTTGCAAAATGAAATCATATACATCAGCATCAGACATACATATATGTCTGATGCAGCTTCTCTACAAAAGATAAAGTGCATTGAAGTTGTTTTAAAAGCGCGTTACAGAGCAGTTCTTTCAGCAACATCTCACACCGGTCACTCACACACACACACACACACACACAGGTCAGAGACTTTCGAGAATCAAGACTTGTGATACCTTACTGTCGGTGCATGCCCTTCCTGTTTGTGTGAGTGAGTGTCCGCCAATGTCCCTTTTGCATTTGACAATGCCATCCTTGGTATCGTCATAGACTTGATTGGTCTTGTTACGTTCTGACAGGAAGGTGCAGGGGTTGATCCGTACACCCCCAACCCCTCCCTCATCCCCCACCGTAACTCTGACACAGCAGAACTGTCAGGGCAAAAAATATGAGATGATGTCCTTCTCTCCAGTCTGTCGCTCTCCCCCACTCAGTGGTGGATTTAGGCATAGGCAACATGGGGGCGGGGATTGCCCAGGGAACCATACAAACTAAAAATGCCACTATCTCCCCTTCAAAAAATCTCCTCTCCTTTTCCCTCCCCTCACCCTTCCATGGGACAGGCCACAAACCACATCAGTTTGCCCTAATCTGACCGCCCCCCTCGGGAGACTATAGTTACTCATCCAAGCGCATCCACAGGAAGTCACCGTTTCTTCCAGTAAGCTTATTATGTCACAACACCTCTGGTGACCTCTCTTTGTGGAGGAGTTAGGGCTCCATATAAACCTGGAGAGATATAACACGCAGTCCAGACAGGCAGTGTTACCGCCCAGAGGGGCTCCCCTTACCCCATCCCAGCTTGTGTGTGCCTGCTCAGACCTGGAGCCAAGAACTCCCCACTGACAGGGGCCTGAATGACGCATGGTGTGTGTGTGTGTGTCAGACAGATAGATCAAGTGTATGTGTGCTCACGTGCATGCTGCTAGATGATGCAGCATGTGACAGTTTGTTCTCATGCAGTTCTTAGCGAGCAGGTTTACAGTGTGTGTGTGAGTGAGTGTATGTCATCTACCATCATTTTGTGGCTCTTTTTTTTTTTAAGTATCGGTTCAGGCACTGTTTAGGCACCGGAACCGTTAAAAAATTAGGGATTTGGCACCGGTATCGTAAAAACCCAAATGATACCCAACCTTAGTGTGAGTGTGTGCGTGGGTGTGAGTGAGTGTTAGCATGAGTGTAAATGTGTGAGAGTGAGTGTATGTGTGGGACATCGCCTCCCCACCCTGTCCTCGGGCCGTGCTCCCTGTTGTCCCTGTTTGATGCTGATGTGACCTGTCAGACTCCAGAGGCAGCTCTGAGTGCCACGTGCCTGAGCAGAGCACAACTGTCCCAGAGTGCCCCCCCCAGCAAGAGAGTGCCCCCCCCAGCAAGGGACTCTCCCCCCCCCCCCCCCCAGAGAACCAGGCACTGGGGGTACTGTAAGACCTCAGTTGCACAATATCAGTGTGTGACAGGGTGCTGTAGTTACCCCTTGACAAGTTGGGAAACGACAAATGAACTCAGCTGGTATATTTTGAAAACCATGTCTAGCTGAGTTTGATGACGGTGCCCTGAAAGTGGTTGAGCTACTTATGGCAAAGAGCAAACTATTCAGTGATATGAATGCTCTTTCACTCCACTGCACTTATACTGTGTCATCTACGGACTGCCTTATTTCAGAAAGATTTTCAATTTCTTCAAACAATTCAACAATGTGCCTAGTCATAGTACCCTACTTTTGTCCCTTTAAAAGGTAAATATCATTCATAATCTCAAACCTGACCATCCAATCAAACATTGCTTTCAACATTTTATTTTCCTTAAAAGTAGCACTAGAACGCTTTTTAACACTGCAGATTTGATTGGCGGGGCCTCTGACTAGCCAGAAAGGCCAAGCAGCAGCCGTTGCTAAATTGTAACACATGAGGACACTTCCAACCAGGGGCGCAGGTGTCATTATACATAAATGTCCCACCCACTTTTTACAGCTAATCTGTTAGCTGCCCCCCCCCCGCCCCCCCCCCACACACACACACTTTTCATTAAGAAAATCATATTTAACGCCCGCATCCTCAGTGGCCACAAAAGCTGTCCCACCCAGCTTTGAAAACATACCTACGCCCCTGCATCCTGCACCTCCTGCCCTCTACAGATCTCCTGTCTCTCCCTTTCTTCAAACACTGTCATCTGAATGCCATCTCGGCCCCAGTTCCTCTCAATCCCACAAACATTCACGCTCGTTTGAACGGGGGGGGGGGGGCAAGGGGGGCACACACACCCACGAAAAGACAGATGTGCCGCAGTCATCGGAACGGGGAAAAGCTGAAGGGGTCAGACTGGCTTTTATTTTAAGCTTCTGGGCTGTAGCGCAGTTTACCAAAGGTACTTGTGGTCAACTTAGAGTCCCTGCTCAGCAATGTTGGGGCTCGGTAATCCGTTCTGGTGGCAAATCTGTGTGGGGCTTGATTAAATATGTCTGGTTTGAGGATAAGAGAGGGAGTATGGACGCATGATTGGAGTGGAGGATGGCGGGATAGTTTGGGAGAAAGGATAAGGGTCTTTCTTGTTGGGCTTTTCTTGGTCGGGGCTGCTGAGCTTTAGCCTTGATTTAAACCTGTCCTGGCCCTGTTGCAGACCCACCTTGGCATGGTAGGGGCCCGCCAAAGATAACTTCTTAAGGAGTTAACCCTTGCCCCATAACGTGTACAGACAGTAGGCACAGAAGAAAGACCAAGAGGTACAGTCAAGGAGGGAGGGGGTCATGGCCGTGGCCAACACAGCATTTTACCAGTGCTTTACAACTTTACAACTGGCTCTGGAACCAATCGTCACTCCTAATGCCTAAACCTCACCGCCAATCAGAGGCAAAGTGGGGAGGGGTTTACAAACCCATCTTACATCTAGTAGAAACTATTTTTATACAATATAAAAAATGATGTCTATTGGATGTGTGTTAGCTTTACAGTAAGTGATGGTTTTGACGCTTTTGATAAAAAATAAAGTAGTTCATCACAGGTGATGTATGATGTATGCCAGGGTTCCCCAATTAGATTTCCAAAAGGGCCAAATTTGGTCAGGCATGCTAAGTAGCGGACTGGCCATCGGGAGCACCGGGAAAGGTTGGACACATTTTCCCAAACTTTTGACTGGTACTGTATAACGATCGAAAACCAGGCTAAGAAACGTAAGGGGCTGAAAAATAAGAGACAAAAATACATCATCTTCACTAGACAAGGTTTTACCAATTGAAAAACGGCTGTTTATTTTACGTAAAGCTCAAAAAATTATTTTGCGCTCAAATAAAGGCGGGAAACTAATTTAAGTTGTTTAGTCGGATTCTGTTTGATAGAAATAACGTAGGAAATATAGACTATTTAGTTTAAACGTTTGGTGAGTCAGAGCTGAGCGGTTAGGGAATCGGGCTAGTAATCAGAAGGTTGCCGGTTCAATTCTCGGCCGTGAAAAATTACGTTGTGCCCTTGGTCAAGGCACTTCACCCTACCTTGGATGCCATCAAGCGGGATCTCTGGTCGTACTAAGTCCTTCAGTAACCAATCAGCATTCATTAGCAGAATGCTAGCGAGTTATGAGCAACAACGACTCACCCTGTAACAAATCGAAAGGACATAAGTACTCGTTCATTCAACTTTTGACCTATAATCCATGTTGAATATGCAAAAACTACAATAAAATCTGAGATTTCTCAACGACAATCAGGTGAAAGAGACAAATTTAGCCGTTTAGCTCCACAGACTCCCATTCATTTTGCAATCGCTCGCGATCACCCCCTGTGGAACTCTGGTGGAACTGCAACCAGATTCAGTACAATGGGGCTTAATAGGGAGTCGACAGGCTCTCCGTAGATGGGCTCTGCTACTATCTTATGGGACCTGACTCTTGAATCCATAGTTGAGCTCAGCTCCCCCACTCAGGAGCAGATCTATCCCTGTACAGAAGGTGGCGTCCGCCGCCAGAAACAGCGCCGCCAGCCCGCTCTCAACCTCGGTCCCCATCCGACCAATAAGCTGTAGAAGGAAAGGTGCAACGTGTTTGAGCGGAGGCATCGTGCAAGTTAATTATACCATTAAAAAAATAAACCTTTATTTCTTTCAACCTTTCAGTTCCGAACAAAATAATCAGAAGAAACTCCGAAACTTGCCTGGGCGTTTTCTCCCGCTCTTATCGTAGCTGCGGCGTCCGCTGTTTGACCTGCCAGCTCCTCCCATAGTGGCGTCATCACGTTACTGGGAGAAATACTGACAGCGACGGCAGATGGGAAGGAGGGGAAATATAGAGAAACATTCCCAAGAAGACGCAGAAAAAGATTCTGAATCAAAAAAATAAAGCTGCTCAAATATGATAATAAATTGAGTTAATCATTGGGTTTTGTTACATTTCGACATGTTCTTACCAGTTGACTCTGACTTGATAGCGACTCTCATCCACTGCCATAGCTTTGGTCATAGCAACGATCGCCCCCTTGTGGATTAAAGTAGACACCCCCCATGCAGCTGCAGATTACGGTTTCAAAAGCCAGACAGGAGATCAAGATGTAATGGAATGTTCTTAAAATCACCTTGGTGGCTACGTAAGGTACAGCATGCTTCTGGCCTATGGAGGCCACCAGGCTGGATATGTTAATGATGTTCCCCTGGCACTCTCGCAGATGGGGCAAGGCATACTGGGAGGCAGGGGATATATCATCACAACATTGCGCTCTCTCTAGGCTGCAATATGCTTCTGCGTCTCCGTTTACGGATGGGCGGGCGCACGGATACGGACGGATAGACTGCGTTTATGGTTCTCCTTAGGCTGTGGGTGCTGAAAACAATTCACCGCCAGAAGAGTAGGTGGCGCAACGTTTTTTTGTAAATCGTCGTGGAGTGTTTATTTACCTAGGTTATCGAGAAGTCGGAGCAAATTTACAAATTAGCCGTTTCATCAATAAAATACGCACATTTTCAGCAACTACACTGCCCATTTCTCGTCACATTTTAATTCAGATGCTGATTTACATGTACTGTAAAATTGTACTGCTGAAATATGAATTGTGAAAACTTACAGCAATGGCGGTCAAAGGATTCTGTTCGTCCTGTTTATCCCGGCAACCCCCGTAAGTCGCTCTGGATAAGAGTCTGCTAAATGACTAAATGTAAATGTAACCCCGCCCCTGACGCAAGCGATTCTTAATACTGACCAATCACAGCCAAGGGGGTCTCCGTAGCTCACGACGGATAGTTAGAAAATTCAGGAGGTGCACGTCGAGCTCTCCGGGGCTCTCCGAGGGCTGACGGAGAGCTCGTAGAGGGCGTTCCTCGGAGAAGAGGGCGTTCCCATGTGTCCGTTTTTCGAAAAACGCAGAAGCATATATAAGCTCGCTCTCTCTCTCTCTCATCTGCTGTCGTTTCACCCGTGGTTTTGTGAGGCGCGTCTGAGGCAGGGAGAACATACAGGTGCGTCGTTATCTACAGAACGCTAAACTCAAGAAAGAATTCTTCAATTATAACACTGTATTTTGACTCTCCAAATCAATGCGGCTGTACTTACGCCATCCGGCATTGTTGACCAGACAGTCTATCTGACCATATTGCTCAACTGTCACAGTAATCATTCGCTGTGAATAGGAAAGTAAATGAAATGGTCAGGAGCATATTGGTAGTTGATTTGTGATAGATACATGTAAGAACTTTCTATTTGCATGTGCTGATGAATTTCAAGATATGACAGTCACGTCGCTATTGCAGAGAAGCAGAATAACCTGTCAGGTAAGGCAGTAACTCTAGTCCTAAATGGATCATGCTCACAACGGCAATACTGAGTGTTAGTTTGTACCGTCTATTATTTTCGAAAAATAAAAGTTTTGGAAAAAAAAAAAACTTTTTTGTGTCATTTCGCATGTGAATGGGTTTCATACGTGTCTATGCGAGCATTTCACATATGTGGATGTGAGTTTTCAGTAGTCTGCAGGGCCGGGGTGGGTAATCGGGAGAATCGGGAGAGTTCCCGGTGGGCCGCTTCACTTTTGGGCCGGTCGAGGACTTTTTTGTTGTTGACATTTGTCACGTTAGTCTATCTTCTCAAAGTAGGATACACACGTTCCGCATTCTGACACCTCAGCCTCTGCATGGGTTGTACCATGTGAGGGAGTTCTCCCCTCCCAAATAGAGTTGGTTGGGTCCATAGCGTGTCTTTTCCAAAAAGTTTTCTCAGATAGGCTACCGATAGCTGGGACGGGCGGCCCTACCGTAACGATACGCGTCAGGGAGGATGGATGGGAGCAGGGCCGGAGTGATGGCATCACAAGACAAGGTTTTACCAATTGAAAAACGTCTGTTTATTTTACATAAAGCTCAAAAAAGTATTTTGCGCTCAAATAATGGCCACAAATTTTCGCTTGCGCGCTTTGCGCGCTCGCATTAAGTGTAGAAGTGCCTATCTTGCATCACATCAGACCCATACGTCCTAGGTTGGGGCAAAGCTACGAATGTTTACAACGTCTGGCTCCGTGCCTGATTAACACCCGGATCGTTAAGCAGTCTCAAAAATTGTATCAATATAAAAAATAATACAATCCCTTTCTGTAATCATGATACCCCCCAGAAAAGTTCACTGCACCCACAGTCAAAGCAGGCTGCATTCGGCCCTGTTTGGTATACAAAAAAAAGGGCCGGTCTTGGGGCTGAAACTCCTGGGCTGAAAAGTGGCCCCACTCCGGCCCTGGTAGTCTGAATGCGTGTGTGAACATTTCATATGTGAATGTATGTGTTTCATATGTGTTTGTGTGAGGACAGTGGAAAAAAAGTGATTGATGAGCCCATGACCAAAATTAAGCCTATATGAAAGGAACGTGCACTAACAGTGCTAAAAGTAACCTTGATCAACTGAGAACACACATCCTGTTTTCATTACGTTACATCACGAGGTCAACCACATTCTTTACCTTGATGTCTTCCTCTTTTGAGATGTCACACGACACGAATTTACATGAACCTGGTCCAGCCTGGTTGAGCGCTGCCTCTAGCGCCTTAGCGGTGTCCACTGGAGATAGATAGAAAATAAAGTTGAACGACCCCTATGCTATGTAGCATGCAATTTAAGTTATGTAATTCATTTATACAGTATGATTGTTTACTGCTGTCGCACATTATCGTATTACAGAATGTTATTATTACAGAATGTAATATAATAATGTACATAATTGTTTGCTACGCCGACAATCACATTATAATGATATAACGTTTGTTCAGACTTACATTCTAAGGCACAAAACACAACTTTTGCCCCATTTTCCACTGCAATAGAAACTAAATATTAGTGCACACTCTGACCCAAATCTTCTATAAAATTCAATTTCAATCAAAACGAATTAGTAGTAAACTCTGTGTCTTACCAAAGGCTTTGACAATACCTCTGCCAATCCCCCTTGAGCCCCCAGTTACAATCTTTGTTACCGTAACGCAAAGCGGCGCTCGACATCTCGCGAATGTCAACTGTAATGATGACGCAGGAGACAAGCCAGCACTCTCTCGTCGATAGTTTGAATCGTGCGTAGAGGACTTGACAAGAGATTGTTAAATAGGGGAGAACTGCCACTCTCGGGAAACTTCCGGTGTTATCGCCCAACTGGTTTCCAGACTAACTGGTTTGTCTGGAATGTAGGCTACTAATCACGTAGCCTTTGAGGTTGTATTTACCACGACATCGCAGCTCCTTTTGACACCACATATTAAAAATTAAAGTGGAACTGAACTGATTTATGAAGTACAGCTCATATTATTATTAAAATAAGATCACAAAACTTTCTGACAACTAAAAGAGCAAAATGTTCCATTTGTTAATAAAAACGTTTTAAACTTTACTACTTAACTACAGGGCGCGGCCATCTTTGAATCGTCATGTCTGTGACGTCGGTTGTTAGGTACTGTGACAGCCAGCTGCTATGGCTGCTAGCAGTCATCAAGATTGACATTGACAGATTGTCAGGGAGAACACAGAGGTAGAAAAGGCTTCAAACGATCCAGCTAAAACAAGGTGCAAAGTAGGATCTTATTGTATAGCCCCAGGTTGTACAAACACATTTTACAGGACAGAAGTCATTAAGTATCATGTCCTACTGCTAGTCCAAGCACTTGTCCTCTCCAAGTTGGACTATTGCAACTCGCTGCTCGCTGGTCTCCCAGCATGTGCAACCCGCCCTCTTCAGAGGATTCAGAACGCAGCGGCCCGCCTGGTCTACAATCTACCCAGACGCTCCCATGTTACCCCGCTCCTCATCTCTCTCCACTGGCTACCTATCATGGCCCGTATCAGATTCAAGACCCTGGTATTGACCTTCCGAGCAGTGAACGGGACTGCACCCGTCTACATCAAGTCTCTCTTGCAGCCTTACACCCCCACCCGTCACCTACGGTCTTCTTCAGACAACCGCCTGGTGGTCCCACCGCTCAAGACCGCCCGGTCCCAACACAAGCTCTTCTCCTGTCTGGCCCCCCAGTGGTGGAATCAACTCCCCACCTCCATCAGAGACACTGACTGTCTCTCCACCTTCAAGAAAAGGCTCAAGACGCACTTGTTACGGGAGTACAACGGTACTTAGGAATGGTTCGCTTGACCCGATGTTAGTTTCCTCAAGGATCACAATGACTCTTGCTCAGAGACTTGTTGCTCTTGTGGTTAGTGGTAACTGATTTAAAATTGTTTGTACTCGCTGTGATATATTGTTTTTTATTATTGTTGCTTGTCTTTTTTTTTTTTTCACAGGTACACTTGCACTTATAGCAGTTCATGTTGTTTAATTGTAACTTGTTTAACTACATGCTCTTATGGTTCTTCCTTTTGGCACTTACTTTGGTTGTTCACAATGTGTGCTTCATGTTTTGGCTACTCGCAATGTTTTGTGGCTATCTCGTTGTTATGATCAGTGACCTATGCACTTTGTAAAGCTCTCTCTTGGAAGTCGCTTTGGATAAAAGCGTCTGCTAAATGAATAAATGTAAATGTACCCAAGCGGTAACCAACCGGTTTTACATAAATGGCTTGTAGCTATAAAGCGCCAAAGCCCACCAGTTGCCCCCGGATTCAGAGTTTGCAGTGATCACTTTACAGAAGTGGATTATATTTTTAAACCTGTTACATACACACACTGGCGTTTTTGACATAGCTAGCTCTAGCTCGTTAATTCAGATATGATTGTAGCGGCCTAACACACAAAGCTAGCTCCGTAACGTTTCCTACACTGTAGTTTGTTATGTTTAACCTAGCGAACAAGTTATCAACTCAACCAGTGAGCATGTTCCACACAACTTGAAGGTTACTAGTAACTGAAACTTACCAGCTATTTATAGGGCGCTCCAAACTTTCAAGTTCAAGTCTTTTATTGTCAGATGCACAGAACAACACAGGGTCGCGCACTGAAATTCTTAGGACAAGACAACCTGGCATAGCATGACATATAGTAAGTAGCCACAAGCCTTCGCCATTCACGGGATTCGAACGCTCGGCCTCCGACTTGCCAAGCGCGACCACTACCAACTACGCCAAAGAAAAGCTAGCTCTTCTTTAACGCAGATGGCCTGTTACATACTATACACAAGTTTACGCGTAGCGATGGGTCGTTCGCGAACGATCCGGCTCTAAGAGCCGGCTCTTGAAGGTGAACGTCGGGAGCTGGCTCGCATATCTGAAGAGCCGACTCAATTTTTAATAGATTAATACAGCCTATAGAAACTAAATGATTATGAAATAATTAATTTTAATTGTATTTAAAATAATTGACTGATTCAAAGAACAACAAAAAAATACTTGTAGGCTTAAAGGCGCACACGATCATCCTCACATTCTGTTCCTGTCAATCCTGCATGAGGGAGGGCCGAGCCAACTCACACAGTCAGAGAGTAGTCAAAACTCGGAGGAGAGCCATGACAAAATTTGTCATGGCTCTCCTCCGAGTTTTGACTACTTTGACTACCACATATCTTTAAAAATGCATTGATTTGTCTCAATGCATTTTTAAAGATATGTGGTTACGGTCGAGTATGATTTCATTTAATAATTTAATTCAAATTGTTTTCACACCTATCATAGTCAAATTCATAGTTAAAACATGTATTTTTTAAAGAGCCGTTGGAGAGCCAAAAGAGCCGGCTCTTTTTAGTGAGCTGAGCCATACGAGCCGGCTCACGAAAAAGAGCCGGCTCTTTTTAGTGAGCTGAGCCATACGAGCCGGCTCACGAAAAAGAGCCGGAATGCCCATCACTATTTACGCGCCAAATCCCAGGGGGCCGCCATAACTCTACACAAATGCACTTCATTTCCGCGGAAGTGGTTTGCACAGCGTCTGCCGGTGTAAACACAGTGATGTTGATGCTAGCTTGGGATCACGGTTCTACTACATTGACTGGAGATGGCGTTACTCTCCCCCACCCGAATTCAGTGCAGAACTGGGAGGATAACATGACGATGAGAAATACCTGCCAAAGCAAATTCCTTGTCTGTGTAAACTTTCATGGCGAATAAATCCCATTCTGATGATGTAACGTTAGCTATCGTGGGCATTGTTTGTCACATCTCCAAAACAATCAACTGCCTTAGCAAAATACCGGTAGCAATGTTAGTGTATGACAACTTCATAATTAACACTAACAGTATTGTCAGCTTCATAGCTAAAGTTGCTGAACTTACCCTCAGATTCAAGTCTGCGGTTCTTTATCTGGGTAGGGAGGACAAACGTTCTGCTCTCAATGTAATCACAACAGAGAGTTCCAAGCGTCAACAAATGCTAAACTTAACTTATTGCTCATTTAACATTGTGATATAAAACACAATTGTGAGATTTAATGTACAATACGATGTACTCTGATATTAGTACGTTTACTTTCGAAAACAGTAGTCAATTTTACCTTGTTGACTGAGGCGTTAGCATAATTACAGTAGCCTCTGTTGGACGACATATACGATATAGCGGTAGTCTGTGATACATCCGTTTTCAATCGTTAAAATAATAAGCATGGCTCACAAATCAATGAACGTTTTATGATTTATTATGACATATTAGTAGTAAACCATTCATCCGATTCTGGGTGGAGGCAGTGGTCCGCTGGGTGAATTGACAACTCTTTGGCTGGGGAGGGCGATTGTATTCCAACCACAACTCTGGGAAAGGATTATCCTTGGTTGGTTTTTGGTCAACAAAGTGATAGGAACAAACAAAAAACGTTGCGGGGTGGTTTCTTTAGATTCAATGCCTTCAGCCACGTCCTTGATTCCGTCTTGCCTCTTCGTAGCTGGTTTGTGGTCGTAGCACTCCCTATCTAACCACTCGTTCAGGTGCTTTCTCGAGTGTTTGCAACCAACTACCACACACGTCGTTCCCGAACCACTTTTCTTCATGTTGTAAATTTTATATACTCTTTGTCACTGCGATATCAGTGCTTTATCGGCAAAACGGAGCTAGCTAGCAAAACAAACCCAGCCCGCCAGAACGGAAGTGGATTGCATCGAGGGGAGGAATTTAGGATGTAGAGCGGAAACGGCTCAAAAACTTGTGTATTGCATACCTGGGGAGTGCGTTTCACGGATTCACAACGGAGGAGCCTGTGCTCAATGATGAACGATAATTTTGGTGGACACCCAGGTCATGCAGGTCTGCCTCTTTGATCGATTCTGTCTCTGTTGGCATTGTCGTGCAGTTACGACAAGTACAAGTACACCACTTGGTGTTGTTCGACCTGTCAGTGTTAACTATATTTATATCTTCCGACAAAACCACATCTTCTGCATCATATGTAACAACTGCGGCCATGCGGGAACATAATTACGTATTGGTTCGAAAGCATACGCCATGGGATGAACAGGGATAGGTATAATGGGTCATTCCCCAATTTTTAATGCAGTTTGGCGGGTTGAAATTGTGCGCAACCATTCTCGTGACGTCCGCTGTATACGTCATTTAAACATGGCGGCGCCCGGTTCTTTTTAAGTAGGGTGATTTCAGGTAATGTGGGACACTTTTAAACCTGACAATACGATCAAAATACGCGTAACCCTTTGGTAGAGGAGGAACTGCAACATTTGATTGTTGGGAGGATGAGGGATGAAGGGAAGGGAGGCTAGAGAATAGGAGGAGGGGAAATCTTCCAAGAAATGTCACTTTACTGTAATCAAATCAAATCCAATTTTATTTGTGCAGCCCTTTTTACAAGAAATGTCACATAGAACTGCCCCTTCAACCAACCTAAACCTTCAAGGAAGACAAGGAAAATCTCCCAATAAAACTAATTGACAGTCAACCTTGGTAGGAGCAATTTGGTGAGGGACCCCCTCCTCCAGAGACAGTTGGTGACAGAGAGGTGAAGACCATAGGCTGAACTGTCATATATCAACAGTAGATAATACAAATGAGCCATTGCAAACAGGTCAGGGGTAAAAAAGGCGAGAAGGATTACGGTGAACCCCCGACCCTCTTGGGGGGTTCGGGGGCATGCTCCCCCGGAAGAAAATGTATTACATCTTAAAGTTAAACAAATCAATCTGGTGCACTTTGAGAGCAAAATTAAGAGGCTAGATCTATGTCTAATCTGTGCTCTTGTAAACAATTTCATGTTCTTTTAACCATAAAGACATTTTTTGTATAGCATACATCAGCCAACCCCAATTAGCGGCCCGCGGGCCAGATCCGGTGTTATCGCCCGACTGGTTTCCGGACTAGCCCTGTGTGTCCACTACAGCGGAGCGGGTGGTGCGTCGGCGTCGGCTTCAACGCCCGGTTTCATTGAAAATGAATTGGAAAAGAACATGACATTGTCGGGGGTTCACCGTATCCTTCTCACCTTTTTTACCCCTGACCTGTTTGCATGCCTCATTTGTATTATCTACTCTTGATATATGACTGTCCAGCCTATGGTCTGCACCTCTCTGTCACCAACTGTCTCTGGAGGAGGGGGTCCCTCACCAAATTGCTCCTGCGAAGGTTGGCTGTTTTATTGGGAGATTTTCCTTGTCTACCTTGAGGGTTTAGGTTGGTTGAAGGGGCAGTTCTATGGGCGTATGAGGGAGTCAGATGGCTGAGCGGTTAGGGAATCGGCTATTAATCAAAAGGTTGCCGGTTTGATTGACGTTGTGTCCTTGGGCAGGGCACATCACCCTACTTGCCTCAGGGGAATGTCCCTGTACTAACTGTAAGTCGCTCTGGATAAGAGCGTCTGCTAAATGACTAAATGTAAAATGTAAATGTATGTGAAGCCGTCTGTGACATTGCTTGTAAAAAGGGCTACACAAATAAAATTTGATTTGATTACACTAAAGTGACATTTCTTGGAAGATTTCCTCTCCTTCTATTCTGTAGTCTCCCTTCCCCTCATCCCTCATCCTCCCAACAATCAAATGTTGCAGTTCCTCCTCTACCACCCACCCTGTCTGTGGTGTTACCTCTGCAGGTTCAAATGGGGACCAGCCTGTCAGTTTGGGCCATTTGTGCCTGGAGAGGTGAATCGATGCCAGTTAGCATCTATCTAACATGGCGCCACAATACTTTCTTAGTGGTGAAGAATGATGCTTGAATCTTTATTTCTGAAACTGCAGTTGTTTAAAATATTTTTTTTAATATCTATCTGGATAGTTATTTGGTGAGGGAGCTTTTTCAATGCAAAGATGCAAATATATATCAAATCTTGAACAAAAATGACATTACCCTAATAGATAAAGGAGTCAACAGATACTATTGTGAGCTACTGAGTATATCAGTGTCATGCATGGATGGATGACTTGCATTAGCATTCAAAGAGCTACTGGGCTATTCAATCAGCAGGAATGCTACAAGTGACCTTTTGATCAGCCAGCAACTGACTTCAGTTCCTGGTTCATCTCAGGTTTTTCCATAGAGGAAGGAGTGTTCACGTTTGAAATATTTAAGTACAGCAGTTAGTGCCCAGTTGGAGTGGTGCTTAAAAAGAGAAGTCAGTCCTCTTTGAAGAGTTTTTTTAAGTGCAGAAGACTATCCCCAACCCCCTCCTGCAAAGACATCAAGTATTATAAAGAAAATTCACTGTAGTCAGCTTAAATTGTCAGTGTGGGACAGAGTTTGGCGCCTGGACTAACACACACATACACACTTTATTTTGCAGGGCGGGGGTTCTGTGTAATTTTGCTGACCTATTCTTCCCCCTATTGAGGTCAATTCCTGTCAAGGATCTTCATCTTAGCTTTTGGTGCGCTGTTCTTAAGAGAAAATCTACTTGATGGAACAAGCCTCATCTGACGGGATAATCCCTCACTTTCTTGTCTTTCATTTTGTCTCTCCTCCCCCCTTTCTTCCCCTCTCTGTCTCTTTCTGGTCGGCTCAAGTCCCCCACCAAATGGTACATGAAATTAGTCCCTGTAAGTCAGCCGACCTGCTCTGGGTTGTTCTCTCCCCTCTTCCTTTTTGCCTGTCTCCATAGTAACTGTCTCTCACCGTCTGCATCGCCATCAACACGCTTCACGTGAACATGTGGTTGTGGTTATTCATGAGGCTTGTTGTTGAAATATAGATCACTACAGATCCTTTGTGTTACTGTTTAGGTCATTGCATGTGGCTAATGCATGGAGATCTTGTTACATGGAATTTGGTTTCGAGTTACTTTATCAGTGAGACAACACATTCCAGTTATCCATGTATGAGTTGCACGAGTCCTCGTTATACTTTTCACGTGAACAATCTCCTTCAATGGTTCAATCTACACAGTTTTGGGTTGTGATCTTTTTATTTTTCCCCTCATATGATTTGTATTTCTTTTTCTCATAAAACGTGTATGGAGTATGCCAAATGTGAGACACTAGGCGGATATATTTGCACTCTCCCCACCTGTCTGTGTAAATATGGATGTGTGTGAAAGTGTGAATAGCCTCTGTTTAGATATCTCCCTCTCCTGACCTGTAATCTCTGTGTGTGTGTGTCTCTGCCACCCAGGCTCGCTACAGGAAGGAGCAGGCGTGTTCCCAGCAGGTTCCCTGGATCCCTGTGGTGGACAACCTGCTGAAGGATAGCACTGATGGCTGTGCCCTGGCTGCCTTGATGCACTTCTACTGCCCTCAACTAGTCAAACAGGAAGGTGTGTGTGTTTGTGGTCTTCTTTAACTACCCTTGCGGGGACCAAATATGCTCACAAATATAGTGAAAAATTAAAAACTTGACCCTGTTGGGCCCTTTTGCTGGGCAGCATAACTTCAACTGTTTTTTTCAGGGGGGTTAGGGTTAGTGTAAGTGGCACTCCATCTTATGTTCCATATGCCACTAATGGAGCAGGCTTCTAGCAACTAGTGTGAAGCGACAAAAAATTCCAAACTTCAATGAATCTTCCTTTTAAACTTTTACTGACAAAAACGTAACATACAAACAAAAACATGAATTATTTAGGTCTTAATAACAGTAAATAGGTACATTGGTGTCGTCGGTCAGAAAAACTGTGTTGCTCCTTAACCTGACCATCTCAAACTGAGCAAGCACAAGTTGGTCACATGACCACCTTTCTCTCCTGATTTAATACATGAAATTATGAATTTACAGATTTAAATAAACAATGTTCTAACTACTAATTTATACAACAAAAACTCTTCTTCAAATTGTTTCTTACAGTTAGAATGTTAGAGTTAGAACTACATTAAGAGTTAAGGTTAGGGGTTAGTAGTTAGAGATAACACAACGTTGAATGGAAGTAAATGGTCCGGCGTCACTGGGATAGAAAACAAACTGGCGTGTGTGTGTAAGTATGGGTCAATGTATATGTGCACATTTCGCATCTACTTTCGCATGTGTGTGTGTGCTTGTTTGTGTTTGTTGATTTACATTTACATGTATTCATTTACCAGACGCTTTTTATCCAAAGCGACTTGCATTACATTTACATTTAGTCATTTAGCAGACGCTCTTATCCAGAGCGACTTACAGTAAGTACAGGGACATTCCCCCCAAGGCAAGTAGGGTGAAGTGCCTTGCCCAAGGACACAACATCATTTGACACAGTCGGGAATCAAACTGGCAACCTTCAGATTTCTAGCCCGATTCCCTAACCGCTCAGCCACCTGACTTCCAAGAGAGAGCTTTACAAAAGTGCATAGGTCACTTATCATAACAACGCGATAGCCCCAAACATTGCGGGTAGCCAAAACATGAAGCATACATTGTGAAAAACCAAATAAGTGCCAAACGCAAGAACCATAAGAACATGTAGTTAAACAAGTTACAATTAAACAACTAAACAACATGAACCTCAAAAGTGCAAGAGTGTACCTGTAGAAAGCAAGCAACAATGATATATTTCAGAGCGAGTACAATCATTTTAAATCAATGTTGATCTGTCCACAGTGAGACAGCCACACGTTGCCTCAGAGAAAGCAACAAAGCCCATAATCTACTCACACCTAATCACATCAACTCACTGATGAAGTGGCTAGCAAGCTGATAGGCACACACACTGAGCTGAGCACAATGCAATTTTTTCTAAGCCAATCAGAGATCGGACACACCAATAAAATCCACCTCTGGCCACATACAGTACACGTGTCACTCTAAAACACACTTTCTCAAGTCCTGGTCCTTTCTCCATTCCCGGTCTTCAGATAATTCAACATCACAACTCTTTAGGAAAATCCAACGAGGGGTTCTAAAGAAATTGTTTTGGAGTCATATTGGATCCAGGCCTTTCCACGTCTAACCATGCCCACCCCTGACTCCCCAGATGTGTATCTGAAGGACAACATGTCGCTAGCAGACAGCCTGTCCAACCTGCTACTCATCCAGAATTTTTGTAAAGAACACCTCAACAACTGCTGCCACTTCAGCCTGGAGGACATGACCTACGCCTCCTCCTCTGTCAAAGTAAGTCAAAAACCATGCATGTCCAGCTTTAAACTGCCTCAGTTTAGACCGTGGGTAAAGAAAGTCCTGGACTAAGTCTAGTTGTTGGTGGCTTATGTGTGTGCTGACTAGCTGGAGTGAGGAGTAATATGTGTACACTGCAAAAACTGGAGCTTACTTGGAGCTTTGTCTTCCTCAGTCATCTCTTCAGTGTGTCCAATTCTTTGTCTTGTCTTTTCACTCCCCCTCTTTCAACCGTGCTATACTTTATTTATTGCTTTCCTCTTTTCTCTCTTTCTCCCTCCCTTTCACCTTCCACCTTCCTTTTTCCACGTAAAGTAGTTACATAGATGGTATTCATGTGTTAGCAAACACAGCTTGGATCTTATTGTTGTCTTGCAGGTAGTTAATGGTGGGTGTTGTCTAGATTGTGTTGTTACTGCTGTCGTGGGCAACTGTAGACACGGGTATAGCAAGCTCTGACTCATCCATTTAATTTTCTGTTTTCCACAGTCAAGCCATATGGATAAAGAACGTGACTGTTCAGTATTGACATGTGAAATCTTCCTCAGAATTACTCACTGCAAGAAGTGGGTCTAAGGAGATTAACGGTACAGAACACGGAGAAAGAGCTTACTTCTGTTTCAGTTTTTGCGTACAACTCCCTCAGATTTGCGTTAGCCTGCTAGCGTATGGGCGACTTGCCCGTATCAGCACAGACAGCTCGTCCTGTCCTGGTGATGAGAATGGAACCAAAGCCGGTTGTCAGCTCTGCTGGCCATCTCAGAGCACAGGACTCGCTACAGCACGGTGGCAGTTCTCCGCCAGGCTAGATGTGGCTCTGCAAGTGTCCCCAGTACACACAGAGTCTAATGTCACATCCCATCGGAGGGCTCTGAGGAGTGAGGACAGGCCCAGGCTAAGGGGGGGGAGGGCGGTCTGTCTGAAGACTGGCAGAGTTATGCACAGCATATCGTCATACAAACACAACGGAGAGGCTGACGCTAGCAGCCGCATGTCTCAACAAGGATCCTGCATTCTTCTCCAAGACATCTCATAATAGTTTGACTGGGTCCCACTTTTGTTTCCCTGTGAAATCTCCCAGAACGCACATGCAGCCATTCCTACTTAATCGTTCAAACACTTCCAATTATTAGAGAGAAAGTCAGATTTGGCTCTTTTTAACTGATATGCTGGCTTATCATCCCCTTCTGACCCAGTGAATGGCAGAGAAAGAAAGAGAGATAGAATCCCAAGAGATTTTGCCTCAGTGGATATGCTCAGGCCTGCCTAGCGCTGGTGCACAGTGCACACACACACACCACACCATTTTCTCACACATGCACACACACCCATCCACACGTGTCCATCCCCAAAAATTCACGCAAGCACACGTCGGCTCATGTCGGCCATTCTGGCTTTCAGAAGATTACATACAGTATGCAGTCTGAGCTAGACACACAAGCGTTTACACACACACAAAGACACTCCCGTTGGCTCTTTATTAATTCCACATGGAAAGCTACCCTCCTCCGTGGTAGTACATATCGTATATTTCCTCCATATCAAACAATAGGCTGGTCTTCATTTACATTTTACATTTAGTCATTTAGCAGACGCTCTTATCCAGAGCGACTTACAGTAAGTACAGGGACATTCCCCCGAGGCAAGTAGGGTGAAGTGCCTTGCACAAGGACACAACGTCATTTGACACGGCCGGGAATCGAACCAGCGACCTTCTGATTACTAGCCCGATTCTCTAACCGCTCAGCCACCTGAATCCCTGTATCCTGCTCAAACCAACCCCCCACTTCCATAAGACCCAACCCAGCCTATTTTTATTGAAAGCCTCCGTACTAAATCACATCAAGCTCCTCACTTTGGCTGACGAATCAGTTTAGTCCGGATCTAAATTGCGATCTGCAGTAGCAGGGGAATGAAATACAGCATTTTGGGGGGATGTAGTGAATACGTAGTGGCAGGAATACCTGATTTATCAGTGTAGGCTGCCGCTTTGAGGTGCAGTCATGCAGTGTTGTTGAGATGGGTCTTTTCTGCTTTATAAGTGTCAGTGTTTTCCTGTTGCTCATCAGGCAGTGTTGACTCTCTCGTGCCCTGTTGTCTGGTGCAAGCATTCATTATTTTATTCGGTTGATTAAGCAGCAGCCTATTTTATTGGTTTGACGGATTGCAATATTTCTGCTTGTTTCTAACATCCACAGACACTGCACACACTGCAAAAGACTGTTCCTAATTTTTGTAAAACACACACACACACTCACACTGACCATGTAAGAATTGCTAAGTTTCTTTTTCAGTATTAGAGCCAGACTTCAGGTCAACCTCATGGTGCTTGATGACGTCACAGCTACTCAGAGTGTGTGTCTGTCTGTCTGTCTGTCTGTTGTGGGTCCGGATCTTTCTGTGTAACTGCAAGGGGGGCAGGGCTGCCAGCAGCTCCCTCTGAGTGGATTAGCCTTCAGCTCTGTTTGACCTGCAACCAATCAGTTCTCCCAAAACTGAAAGGGTGGGAGAGAGACGAGGCACACAAATCTGGCAACCTGTGGGGTAAAGCTTGGTATCAGACAGGTCAGTAGTGTGACTGGGAGATCAGGGGAGTGTGTGTTTGACTGCTACAGGGGGTGTTAAAGGATAATGGTCCCATTGATTTGTTAGTAAGCAAGTAGGATGGACAGACAGATGGAGGAGAGGACGGCTTTTACCATCATGCCATCTGGGCTGGAGACAGGTTTCTCGCTTTGCCTCTCTCTTGCTTTTTCTCTACCACCCTCCCTCTCCCTCTCTCTGTCAAACTGAGAGGACAGAACCTCGTGGTGACCAGACTTACTTAGAGGTAGGCTAATGCAATTAACTAACTGTTTACTGCTGCTAAGTTTATGTTCCCTCAGAAGAACATTGTATCAATGGCTATACTCCATACATGCTCTCTTCTGGATGTTTCGAGATCTTGGTTTTGTTTTTAGGCTTCAAAGGTTAGTCATTTGGACAGTGTGGTAACTGTAAAATATAAATTCATTAAACTGCAGCTTTAGAACCTTTAAGGAAAAGCTAGCATCTTGTGTGTTAGCTTGTTTGCTGTCACGAAAGAAGCAGGCTGGATACTACGGAGAAGGTGAATCTGTCTATTGGGAGGAAAGGTGGGAGGGAGGGAGAGGGAACATTCTTTCTTTGTCTGAGCCAGTGGTCCTGAGCAGAATGCCACAGTTCCTCAAGGTCAAACTGGAACACGTGGCAGGCTCCATCCATAGGGGAACCGTTGGTGGTTAGACGACGGTAAAAAAGACAAAAGGAAAAAAAAATGCTGGTTGACTTTGTAATAAGGATTCGGTTTGCAGCTTCCTATTGTGTCGAATCTTGTTTACGGTCATGAAGTTATCTGTGACTTACAAGTATGGTAGTGTCTGTCAACATTTTGATGGATGTATTTAATTTCATACACAGGCCTTCCATACTTCAGTTGCAGCATATTATGTCCTCTGTGGTTTTTATCTCTCCCTTCTCTCCCCCATGATTCTGACCTGGATTTTAACTTGGTCACATCGTTATGGTGTCAAAAACCCATCCAGAAATTGAGCTTTAGCTGATTCTGCCCAACAACATGCCACCAAAGTGTTTATTTGGCAGAAATGTAGCGGTGTGAAGCTGTTTTTATATAATATAGTGTTATTAAACAGCATCTCTGTCAAGCTAGTCTATCTTCACGTGGAAATACTGCATGTTTAGGGGCAGCTTTGATGATGGAAATGCCAAAAAGGGAGAGTTGGTACGTGAATGTTGGTGTAATAATATTTTTTTGCTAAGGGAGATGTATTGAGATTGAGCTTCTCTTTATCAAATATTTAAAAGGTGTTTGTCAGGTTTTTCTTTTAGGTATTAAGAGACATCTTGTGGAAGGAAAGGTGCACTGCAATGTTCAGATAGATTAGACAGTTGCGGATAGTTTGTTCTATGAAAACTATACGTTTTTGCCCTCGGTTTGCTGTGTTGTCGATTTGCCTCAATATGACACAGTGTTCTTTTTTTCCAGAACAACTTCCTTGTGTTCATGGCTGAGCTGTTTTGGTGGTTTGAAGTTGTGAAACCGTCTTTTGTAAAACACCAAACTCTGGACAGCGAGGGTGAGTGTGGGAAAACAGGCTTTTGGACTAAAGAACGTCCTCAAATGCAAAGTATATACAGTACTATAGAAACATTATACATGATCAACATTTAGTATCTGATTTGAGTTTTTTGGGTTTAAAAGGCAATGTGTGTGTTGTTTTTTTATACAAGAGCCCCCCCCATCATTGAAGAGGATGCCCTCCGTGCCCATCTCCAAGGCAACTAAGAGGAGCTTCATGGAAAGGCCTCCCAGTCCAGAGAGACCCAGGTTGGATGATATCCTCGAACTAAACAGGGCTTCTCTACTGCTGCCCTAGTCTTCCCATTAACTGCATTATACAGCTTCTAGAAACAATCTTTAATTTTTACCCTCTTTTCTAGTCTGCCTCTTCGACCTCAACCCCGTAACTCAGGTAACTAGATTGTTTGTCACTCGTGCTCGTTATAGGTGTACAAACACCCAAAGCATTTAGAGACACAAAAGCATTTAGAGATGTACATATGGTTGTTTTTACCCTGCAGATGAAATCAAGAGATCGACTTCAATGTCGTTTGTGGATGGCCACATAGGTACCTGGCCCAAGGAAAAAAGGTCAGCCGCAAATTGAAAATAATACCTAAAATAATACTTTTTTTTTTGTGTATAAAATACTTATAATACATAAAAATAAGATTAAGAAATCCCAAAAGAAAATCAATCTTAAAGACAAGATAAAATAAGACTAGATTCTTAATCCAAAAAAGAAAATAAATATATAATTATTATTTTTCAGATCTGGGCCTTACGGAGTATCCTTCGACATCCCCTTTGATAAAGATGGCGGCTCCCCCTCTGCTCCTCCTCCCTTGCGGGGCATGACTCGATCAGCCAGCACTGAGGATGGCCTGGGTTTCAAACTCCCCCACCAGCTGCCCCGTGGCATGAAGAAGAACCTCTCCTTCCAGCCCGTCAACGGACAGAGCTTGGGCATCGACGAGGAGGGCTGCCCCGACAGCCTGGTGCCCACAGAGCCTGACAGAGCGCCGGCGGGCAGAACCTACCCCAATGGGCAAGGGAACGGCACGGCCACCCCCAGCATCGAGGAGGCCCTCCAGATCATACATAACATGGGCCAGCCGCTGCAGAGACTCCCGGCGGAGGCGGAGGGGATCGACAACGGGTTCTTCCTCCACAGCCAGGCCCGTAGGCCCAGCGGACTGGACCCCGGATCTGAGACGGATTCGAAAGCGGCTCTGAGCCCCTCAGACTCCACAGAGCCCGACACGGGCATCCACCTGAGGACGGATGACATGGCCGAGACATTGGACGAAGACTCGTCTCTGAGGGACTGCACCGCCAGCATGGAGCTGGACATGGACACCCCCAGCCCCTGCCCCAGCGGCTCTGCCAAATCCCCGCCGGGCATCAAGATGACAAGCTTCGCTGAACAGAAGCTTCGCAAGCACAACCCTTTAGCCGGTGACTCGGGCCGGGGCAGCGGGAGCGGCTCCCTCAAGACCACCCCGGAAGGTTCCGAGCTCGGACTGCCGCTGTGCGTGTCCTGGGCCCCCACCCCTGAGCACAGTCCTGTCCATCACCAGCCCACACCCCTCTCCGCTCCCACCAAACCCATCTACCCAGTCCAGGCCGTGACCATTGACCCGGCGCAGGCCATGGCGACGGAGATGGTCCAGCTGCGCATGCGATTGGAGGAGAAGCGGCGGGCCATCGAGGCTCAAAAGAGGAAGGTGGAGGCGGCGTTTACGAGGCACCGGCAGAAGATGGGCCGCTCGGCCTTCCTCACCGTGGTGAAGAGGAAGGGTGATGGAGCCGCGAGCGGCGTGGAGGAGGACAGGGGGAAGGCGGAGGATGTGGAGAAGACGGTAGGCGCCAGCCCCACCCTCCGGTCTGAAAGGAGCAAGGCCGACACACCCGACGGGGCGGAACAAGGGAGCGGCGGCGTTGCCGGTTGGTTAAAGTTGCCGAGAGGAGGAGAGGAGGGCGGTCCTAACGCCGGGCAGGTGGCGGAGACTGACCTGATGGAATACACCCGCTCCATCGAGAAGCTCAATGACTCATTGGCCTTCCTGCAGACCGAGATGCAGCGATTGGCCCAGCAACAGGAAGTCATCATGGCCATGCGGGAGCAACAGCAGCAGGCATGGGTCATCCCGCCGTCTCACGCGAGCCCCTCCCCTCAGAAACACAGCCGGGCCACCCCTCGCTCCTCTGGACCCTCCTCCCCCGTCGACTCCCCTCACTGTGCCCGCCGCTCGCCCACCAGCATCAAGAGGAAGTCCGCTTCTTTCCACTCCCGCACAGCCCGCACCCCTAGACCCAACGAGCTCAAGCTTGCCCCTTATAACCGTGTGCTGACTGCCCCCCAGTCCGTCGACAGTATCCCCCGCTTACGCCGGTTCTCTCCCTGCCAGCCTCTAGCCACCTCATTTGTGTACATGGGGGATATGCCCGCTAGCAGCAATCTGGAGCCCGGAGACCCAGATCCTGGCAGAAGCAGGTACTCAGATCCACTTCTCTCCCCAGAGAAGGAGGCTTCTAACCCGGCTAGCGCGGTGCCCTCGCCCCCTTCCTCCCCAGCCAAAGGTCCAAACCAGCAGGACCAAGAAGAAGACATTGAAGGAGAGATCCGGAATGAAGATATGGAAACAGAGATGGAGATGGTGAAGGAGGAGGAGATCCGACCCATCATCGGTTCATCGGTGTCGGAGGTGTTGGCACATCTGGTGACAGAGACCTTCACGGTGACCCCCACTGAGGCCCCTGCTCCCATATTAGTTCAGAGCCAAACCAGGAGTAGCTTGATCGAGGTGCCCCTGTCCGTGCTGAAACCACTGGAGGGTGAGGTGTTGGAGGAGAGCGGGGAAATGCAGGCCACCATCGAGGGCCTGGATGAAGACCAGAAAATGTGCCGTGGTTTCTTTTTTAAGGTGGGCTGACCTGGGATTGTACAGTGCATTTGTCACAAGATTTAGGGAAAGGGAGACCAATGGATAGTTTGTGACCTTCTCATATTTTTTTTCTCTGACGATAACAATTATTTGACCATTTCGTAGTGTTTTAAATTAGGATGACATATTTTTGACCATTGTTGTCAAAATCTGTATCAAGACAGTGTGTCCCAGTTTCTGCCTCTTTATGTCTCCGTGTTTGTTTTCTTTACAGTATGTAAGGAAACCTCCTGTTTCTAATATGAGATGATGAATGGCACTGAAAATAGGCCGGTTGAGGACAAACTTGTTTTGCAGTTGTTAGTCAACTCTGCTTTCATCTAGGTCAGAAAACTGGGTCTTGTGAATTATTTAAGTGCAGCTGTACATTGATGTTAAATGAGGTGTACGATTGTGGTGGTTGTAGAGTGCATATACCGTTCACATTAAATATGTTCAGACACATGGTCTGACTGCAGTTAGAATAAACATTTTCTTAGTATCTTTTGATACTTAAAAGAATAGCCTAATTATTAAGATAAGACTTAATGCTTCAAGTGAAAGCTCAACCACACTAGCTCCAATATATACTTATATACTATACCCAATATACACACTCAGCAGTTGCAACTGCATGAATTCCGAGGCCGAAAAGATTTTAAAACAAACAACAAACCTTTTGACATTTTCTGTCACATTCTACTCTAGGATGACGGCAAAGGGGAGGACAACATGGCTCAGAAGAGGGCGGCGTTGCTGGAGAAGAGGATGAGGAGGGAGAGAGAGACCCAGCAGAAGAAGCAGCAACTGGAGGTGGAACTGGAGCAGAAGAAAGAGGAGGCACGGTAGGTCGTTCCCGCCCGAGTGTCACCTGTTTCTAGGCAGACTATCTACAGTATTTTCTCGATGGACTTACCTCTGTGAACCCTTTGTGAGCTCGCAAAAACACAGAGGTCCTTTATGGACACAGACATGTTTATACAACTCAATGTAAAAAAAACAAAAAAGCCCACACTGTCCCCCATCCACCCTTATCCAGACTAAAAGCCGAAGAGGAACGTTTGAGGAAGGAAGAGGACAAGGCCAGGAGAGAGTTCATCAAGCAGGAGTACCTGCGGAGGAAACAGCTAAAGCTGATGGAGGACATGGATACGGTCATCAAGCCTCGGCCTGCCAGCACCAAACAGAGGCGAGCCAGGCCCAAGTCGATCCACAGAGACAGCCTGGACTCCCCCAAAACGCCAGGCAGGGCTGCAGCAGGTAAAAAATTAAAAAGATTAAATGACCCCCCCCTCCCTCCCCCCATACCCTAGGGGTCAACTGGCAACATGCCAATAGGCACGGTTTTGTGCTTTGTGCCACACCCCTTGCACGCTCAGCATGGCTTCTTCTATCGACTTGAATCTGTTGAGTGAAGATTGACAATACCTTTGGGGCTCATGTTTAAAGTATGTTTGTCCTACTTGTTAACCCCAACCAATTTTGATAACGTGCTTTCTTTCCCAAACTGATTTGAGTCATTTGGAGAATGTGATAGATGCAAGCCATGTTTCATTATGTTAGTGTGTGTGTGCTTCTGGCATTGGTGTGTGTTTGTGTCAACTGAAAATCTTCAGCGCTGCATGACAAGTTTTCCACAAAGTGCTGCAGACACACACATCCATGGTGGTCATTCGTGGTGTAACGTGTGTGTCCCGTGCCGTGTTTGTGTTTCACATCCAGGTTCACGACCTCGTGTCTTTTCAGTCTCCAGCTTGTCGCTGGCTTCGCTCAACCTGGGAGAGAGTGACAGCATGCAGTCTGAGAAGAGAGCCCCGAGGTGAGCCGGACACCTTTAACGTCAGTTCTGAACCAAAAAACGATTAAAAGATAACATATCCTTAATATTTGTAGACTATAACCTTATGAACTGTCATGACAGAACATGAACTACTGGTCACTGACCTGAAGATGACCACTCATTTCGACCGCCTCTCGACTCTTTTAAACCTAACGTTTTTCTCTGTATGTTTCTTTCTTTCTTTGACCACCCTGTTTATTTTCGGGCTGTCAGAAGTGCTAGTGTAGCCTCTGGCAGCCTCTACTTCTTTTTGAGCTCTCCTAAACTGAGAAGGAGAAGGTCAGTCTGTATTGTAGAGCAACACTTCTTCCCCATACCCTATCCCAAATTGTTGGTTGTTTCCCTATCCTTTATGAGCTGGTATAGGGGCTAATGTTGCTTACAGTCTGGAAAAGATCCTAATGCCAAACCCAATTGCACTGTAAACAATACCCTTCACTGAATGTCACCTCTTCAATGAATGTCACCTCTTAACAGTATATCTTGCCATCAGTATGTGACTTTGGCTGACTGCACCATCCGCCCTTGCTCAAATCTGCGCTTGCATTTAGCATGGCTCACTGAACAAAATGTCACGACACATTGTTCTGATTTGCCAATGTCCTGCCTATCTCTGCAAAGATACACACCCTGTGACTGTCAAGGTTTTGCTACCTCCTTGTTTGAATTTCTCCCGCCACTAGTAATTAGTACTTACTATTAATTACTAACTGCTAATGAGTCACTACTCAGAAGTTCTACTAAGAGGCTGTAATAAAAGCTTGTGCAATAAACACACAATCAAATTTTTCTCACTGCTTTACCCACCATGCTTGCAGGCTTACAGCACTTAGCAGTAGTCAAGTAATGGTGTGCAATAGCAAACCTATCCCTGTTGTCAAATGGTGCAGTATTTGGATACAAACCACATATTTCAGTAGGTACAGAAAGTCAAGGTAACAAAAGGAGCTGTATGCAACCAGTCACGTGAAGAGAGGTGACCTAACTGTCATTTTACTGTGTTCACACTTGTATATGCCTTTGTTTGTTTCCTGAAGGCCCGATTCTGCTGATGGTTTCCTGTCTCCGAGTCGGCCCGGGAGTCGTAACGGGGAAAAGGACTGGGAGAACGGCTCCACCACCTCCTCTGTCACCTCCAATGCGGAATACACCGGTGAGTACTGCAGTAAACTCTCACCTTACAACAGATCTCTGACAGACATGGGTATCGTCAGTTTAATTCTGTCAAAAGGTATAGTGGGCTATACAGTAAAACATTTTTTACAAATGTACTGTAGATGTCAAAGGTGTCCGGAAAAGATGACGCGTTAAGTTTACAGATGGCATTTTTTCCGAATGAATGTATGTTGTACACTATGTTTGTGTTTTTATACCTTTCAGAGATACCAGCAAGTTACCAATGAATGATTTATCTTCAGTCCTGAACGGATGTCAGAAATCCCTTCCTCGAAATAGATAGTGGTTGCTATGACGATCGTCTCTTGACATCTCTCCTCTTGTGTGTACAGGGCCCAAGCTGTACAAGGAGCCAAGCGCCAAATCGAACAAACACATCATCCAGAACGCTTTGGCCCACTGCTGTCTGGCTGGCAAGGTTAATGAAGGGCAGAAGAACAAGATCCTTGAGGTAACGGCAACGATAATACAAATGACAAATCTCTCAATTGAAATGTGTTCAGTTGTTCCCAGGTGTGATCTCAACGGACTAACAGGGTTTTGAGACAACCTGGGGATTGTGGTGAATAGTTGTAAAATCATTGTAAAAAGGCATGGGAAGCAAAAAGGGGGTGGGGAAGGGGATTCATCACTTTTTCAAGATTTGAAATATTTTTGAAAGATCCCAATTCCTAATTTCAATCACTTTCTCCACTTGCGTGTCAGGAAATGGAGAAATGCGAGGCCAACAACTTCCTGGTGCTGTTCCGGGATGGGGGTTGCCAGTTCCGATCTCTGTACACGTACTTCCCTGAGATGGAGGAGATCACCAAACTGGCAGGCATTGGGCCAAAGAGCATCTCACGCAAGATGATCGATGGGCTGTTCAAGTACAACTCAGACAAGAAGCAGTTCAGCCAGATCCCGGCAAAGACCATGTCTGCAAGCGTCGACGCTATCACCATCCACAGCCACCTGTGGCAAACCAAGAAACCAGCCACCCCCAAAAAAGTTATACCTGCAAAGTCCTAATGAAACTTCAAACCCCTCTGCCTGTTTCCCTTCAAATGGAACATTCAAATTGCACTTCACTGTACATAATTCATGAGGATTCTAACACCTGCAATGCCAGTAGATTAATGCATACTTTGTATGTCTCCTCTTCTATTCCTGTCTTTTTACTACAAGCTTCAGAGCAGACATAAGAGAAAAAAAATTACAAACAACTGGAATGTAAAACCTTATTTAAAAGCAAATTGTAAATGGATACCATTGATTTGTTTGGTTGAAGAGGTTGTCTGATTTGAGTCATTACGACAGCATGTGCGAGTACGTGAGGTTTTGAATTGTGCCAAAAAGAGTAAAGTAAAAAAGGTATGAATGCAATTGCTGTTTTATTTACACTGAAGCACTGAATGTTGATTATAGTAGTCTGATTTGTTTTTGCTTATCTGTTGACATGCGTGGCCTTATGCTTGTTTTGTATGTGAGTGCAATGCGGTGATTGTAAAGCTATACCCTAGAAAGTTTTTTTGTACTGAGGCAAGAGTGATTTTTTTCCATTTATTGTCTTTTGAAATGTTAATTGTTAAGTCTGTCAAGGTATATTAACAAGACCTGGGCCACTTACATACTGTTACTTTATCAAGGAATGTAGGCGCATTTGATTCACCCCACAGCCGGCACTTGGTTTTATTTCAGTGGGTGCTAAATCAAATACACCCAGAATATCTGACAGTATTTGCAAAAAGTATTTGACCCAGGTTTTACACCACAAAGGGACAAAAAGTTCAAAAAGCAAATAGCTAGTATACCCACACAGTATCATGACTCCATGTTAAACGAGTGGTTTTTACTAGAAAAACACATTTTTGAAGGAATCAGGAACCACATAGTGGGCTATATTGTTGATGCTGCTGGTTCACTGCAGGTTTGTGAACAAAACAAAAAAGGTTATCGCCTTTAAATTGCCAAATCATGGACCAGCCTTTAAGATTACTTTAGTGTGGTTACTTTGATGACATTCAGATTTTTTAAATTTATTTGTTGCTAAATGGTTTGGATATATTTGGTTCATTATAAAAAATTAAACAATAAATGTTTTGAATTAATTTTGTTTTGCATTCAATTAATCAACTTCAGAGTAAAAGTAAAAGTAAAATTGTTGTTCCAACAGCTTCCATTAAAATAAAAAACAAAAATAACACAGACCAGTAGTCTCAAAATTAGACTTATTTTCTAACAAACACTTGTCAGGTCAATCCATTTTACTTATGTATTTCAAAATGTAAATGCTCATATTAGGATACAAGTTACTGTCAAAAATGTTACTGTATACAGCACCCTACATTCTGCACTTGATGGCTTCTCTGTGAGACTTGTTAATGCAATATGCAGTTTCTTTATTTTTTTGCTATCTAAGAGCAGAATGTGGTGGACTTCATTGCTGCACATGGGTATAGCCTTGTTGCTTCTCTTTTTGTTTTAGTTTAAAATCTAACAATATCACTCATGCCAGTGGTCAACACACACAAAGGTCAGGCATTTGTGCTTTCACTGAGACATAATATACAATTACCAAAAGATAAGTTATATAGGTCTGGAATTGTAATGCAATGTCACTATTTCATCTTTTTAGTAAAGGGATATAACTGGGACCTTGCTGTTGTCTTATTTGGCTGTTTAAGGCCAATATGAATGGATATTTAACTGTTACTGTACATTCAGTGAAGAACATGTGGGCAGGGCAGTGTACAGTGTGCTGCTGTGAACTCATCTGTCCATCTATGAGAAGCACTGCTTCCATTTTGTTTTAGCAGAAGCTGTGCTGTCATAAATCATATTGCTGAATTTGGTAGTTTTGTTTGAGTTTTCTTTAGCATTGAATAAAATTAAGCATGGCCTCCAATGTGTGTTGTGCCTTCTTGTGCTCAAACTAAATATTTTAAGAAAAAAAATTATAGTAAGGTCAACCGCGAATGTAAAATGTATACATTTGACTCTCAGAACCACACAAAAGATCCTTAGAAACAGTCATAATGACGATAATTTTATCAAATGTAATTACTGAGTCAAATTCATTTGTGCATATTGGTTAATGAACAGTTGGAAACACAGATTGCCCTACCCTGCCATCTAATTGTAATTGTCTTGAATTGTCGCTGTGACAAAACGACATCACCTCAAACGCTGGCAATCGCATCCACTGCAAGAGACAGCAGAAAGTTGCTGAGCCGAGCGCACCCTCCGTCATAAGTGAGAGCAGTGCATGGTTTCAGTTGGATTGGTTTGCTACAGTCTGTCCGCTTGGCAACCGGGGCAATAACGTGCAACAAACAGGACCCATATCAGCACCATTGACAGAAGAAACGAATTATTTGTTTGATATGCCCTCCCAAAACTGAAATCGGTCGCTGCGAAAAAATTGCGTTTGCAAGTGTGCGTTTATCGAATTCATGTAGAGCGTCATTGTAGGCTACCAGGAGGAATTGACAGGTGAGGGGTAGGCTACAAATCATTTTGGGTGGTGCCTGTTGGTACCGGTGAGAATTGTTGTGTTTAATGCTTGGAATACCGGTGCTTAGCTTGCTTTTTAACCAGCTCTTTTCGATCTGGAAGGCTCTTATTCTTAGAGCATTGTCCTTGGCTTTCTGCAATGTACAGCATGTTACGTTATAGAGCTGCATATAGACTACTGCCCGCTAATCTTTACGTGTACGCAGTGCAATGGCATGGCAGCATATTTATGTTCTATGCTAGCATGCTAGCAGGGAAAAGGGAGGGTGGCTAGCTAGATGTGTTATTAAAGCCCCTGGGCCAAATCATGGGCAATACCTTAAAATATTAAAGCTTTTAATGCGAAGCTACACCAAATGTATTGTTGTCTATCCAAAGATGTTGCATCAACAATAACTTATAATCATGCATCTGCCGGAATATGTTCATTTGTCAAAACAGTTGAAGAAAACAAAGTTACAGAATTGAAGGCTGCCAGTGTGGGAATCTGTTTGTTTTGAAATGGATGTATTTAAACAACTTATTGCTGTGTGATTCCTAACTTTTCCCCCTTTCTTAGTGATGCAAACAATTCAGCTTGTAGGCATCTACTCCTCTCTCTTTCTCTACAGGCACCCAAACTGACAGGTGGACAGACAGACAGTTACTATGACAGCGGAAGAGACCATCAACATCAAGGAGGCGGAGGTGATCAAGCTCATGTTGGACTTCCTCAACTCCCGGAAACTGCACATCAGCATGCTGGCCTTAGAGAAGGAGAGTGGCGTGATCAACGGCCTCTATTCGGATGACATGCTTTTCCTCAGGTACTGGGACTCTAGGAATCCCTAAAACCGTTGGAACAGAAAAAGGCCATGTTCCTGTGTTTGTACTGGTGCTGTAAATCTGTGCCACATCTTTTGTAGTGCCAGGCCTCTCTTCTTGACATTATAAACCATCACAAGCTCTCTATTACAAAGCACTGGAATTGACGTTCCCCAGCTAAATTCAATCCAAAGACTATCTGACACATTATTACATTAACCTGTGGATGATAGTATGACCATTCATCATTATTGATTTTGAGGCTACTTAATATGCCCCCTTTTTCCACATTTGGCTTGTTTAAGCTTGTACAGTGCCACATACAGTGTTAGTGGTTGAATTGAGTTATGCTGTTGCCAAGATTTTCTCTTCTTGACTGACAATTAGCAATGCCTTCTTTCCTGATCTATTCAGACAGCTGATACTAGATGGCCAATGGGAGGAGATCCTACAGTTTATTCAACCATTGGAAGGAATGGATAAGTTTAATAAGAAAAGGTGGGTTCTTCTCAAATGTACCCTAATATGACCAATAGTATGTGGACACCGCTCAGTGAACAAGACTCACAGACATACTTGTTGAACCTCTCATTCCAAAATCTCGGGCATTGATAGGGAGTCGGTTCCCACTTTGTTTCTATAGTGTCCTTCATTTTATAATTCCCTTCATTTGATCATTTATCATTAATATACACCATTGCAATTACATATTGTTCACTGTTATTAAGTGGCTTGATAATGACTGGCCTGCACAGATCCCTGACCTAAACACCAAACAACACATTTGGGATGAATTTGAATGCCATCTGCAAGCCAGGTCTGCCTAACCTCCCTAAGTCTAGGAACTGTATAGAAGCACATTTCCACACACACTCCAAAATATTATGGACAGCCTTCCCAGAAAGGTGGCAGCTGTTATAGCCCCAAAAGGGGCCCAACTCTATATTAATGCCCACATTTTTTAAATGGGATGTCCATCAATCTCAAATAGGTATCATGGTCAGGTGTCCACATACTTTTAGCCATACAGTGTATGTCCAGATTTATGCAAGCTAAATATATCCTACTGACTGTTCTACCCTACCAAATATTGATTAGCCATTCATGCAGAAAGTCCCTGGCCCATGTTACTGAATTAGGTTAAAACTTCATAGAGGATTGACACTCTCAACATGTGGTGCTCACTTACTATGAAGTTCATTTGACAGTGGTACAGTCTCTTTATATACTGTGACAATTCGCTATCTCCATTACCGAATACGTTTCCCCCGGGTGCAGGACAGCAAAAACAAGACGCTGAGACGGACAATTGCAGCAACACTTCGATTATATTTTTTGGTTCAGAGGAGCCAGGCACACTGCCATCATAGCGTTTCCATAAACGGTAAAATAAACACTACGTCAAAACAAAGTTAACACAAACAATCGTCAAAATCACAGGCGGTCCCTCAACCGCCGTCTGCCGAGTATTTCTCCAGCTCCACTCTGTCCTCTCCTTCACCTAATCGGGACCTTTTAAAGAAAGCACAATCAAGCATATGCTTTTCACCTGGTTACTCGATCATACCAATTAAGTGTCCTTGGGCCTACCTCCCAGGAGAGGGTGCCCTCGGACCCTGTATTCCACCTGACCCCTCACACACCCCCCTCCACAGTTCAGACCCAGAGGGACTGGCGCCAGCCTTGTTACATCTGTCACGGCGAGAAAGCGCGTCTGCGTTGCCATGCAGCTTACCGGGCTTGTGGATCACCTGGAACTGGAGCGACTGGAGAGAGAAACCACTGGGTGATACGACTGCTGGAGTCTCTCTTCCCAGCCATCCACTGAAGGGGGGCGTGACCTGTGATCAGGTGGATTTCCCTCCCCAGAAGGTGTACCGTATGTACTCCAGTGCCCATTTTATGGCAAGCGCTTCTCGTTCCACCGTTGCGTAATTACGCTCTCTTGGTGTCAGTTTCCTACTAATAAAGAGGATAGGGTGGGAATCCTCCCCTTCCCCCTGGGAGAGCACCGCCCCTATCCCCGTGTTAGAAGCATCTGTGGAGACAGAGAAGGTTGCATTAAAATCGGGTATCTTCAACACAGGCTCACTACACGGAGTCTCTGGAAGGCCTCTTCAGCCTGTGCGTTCCACCGGACACGGTGGGGCTCGGCCTTCCTTGTCAGCTCCGTAAGCGGAGCCGCGATCCCTGCATAGTCAGGCACAAACCGTCTGTAGTAGCCCATTAGGCCTAGGAACGCTCGTACTTCTTTTTTGTCCTTAGGGCGAGGCCATTCTCTCACAGCCCGGGTCTTTTCCTGTTGGAGCCTGACTAGTCCACTGCCGATCGTGTACCCTAGGTACTCAGCCTCGTCCAAGCCCAGATGACACTTGGCTGGGTTGGCTGTTAGTCCTGCTGCCTCCAAACTTGCCAGGACCGCTTGTAGCTTCCGTAGGTGATCGTCCCAGTCGTCCGCGTGAATGACTACGTCGTCAATGTAGGCCGCTGCATACTCTTGATGAGGGCGGAGCAGCGTGTCCATCAGCCGCTGGAAGGTGGCTGCTGCTCCATGCAACCCAAATGAATCAAATCAAATGTATTTGTATAGCCCTTTTTACACGCAAGCATGTCACAGAGGGCTTCACATACGCCCATAGAACTGCCCCTCAACCAACCTAAACCCTCAAGGAAGACAAGGAAAAACTCCCCAAAAAACTCCCAACAGGAGAAAAAATGGAAGAAACCTTGGGAGGAGCAATTCAGAGAGGGATCCCCTCCTCCAGAGACGGTTGGAGAGAGGAGCAGAACACAGGCTAAACATAGTCATACAGTGTCAATGGGTTTTGAAACACCAAAATCCATTGTTCAACTTTATAGATGTAGGACTGGACCGGGAGCCTCGCTGTTGGCCGTCATGGAGACTGGTTTCCGGTTGACGACCAGGTCCAGCATTGGCCGACCGACGACCAGGCAGGTGCTGACAGCTCAAACCCCACATACCACAAGGGATGTACAGTTAGGTCCATAAATATTTGGACATTGACACAATTTTCATCATTTTGGCTCTGTATACCACCACAATGGATTTGAAATGAAACAATAAAGATGTGCTTTAAGTGCAGACTTTCAGCTTTAATTTCAGGGTATTTACATCCAAATCAGGTGAACGGTGTAGGAATTACAACACATTTTATATGTGGCCCCCCCCTTTTTAAGGGACCAAAAATAATTGGACAAACTAACATAATCATAAATCTAATTGTCACTTTTAATACTTGGTTGCAAATCCTTTGCAGTCAATGACAGCCTGAAGTCTGGAACCCATAGACATCACCAGACGCTGGGTTTCGTCCCTGGTGATGCTCTGCCAGGCCTCTACTGCAACTGTCTCCAGTTCCTGCTTGTTCTTGGGGCATTTTCCCTTCAGTTTTGTCTTTAGCAAGTGAAATGCATGCTCAATTGGATTTAGGTCAGGTGATTGACTTGGCCATTGCAGAACATTCCACTTCTTTGCCTTAAAAAACTCTTTGGTTGCTTTCGCAGTATGCTTCGGGTAATTGTCCATCTGCACTGTGAAGTGCCGTCCTATGAGTTCTGAAGCATTTGGCTGAATCTGAGCAGATAATATTGCCCGAAACACTTCAGAATTCATCCTACTGCTTTTGTCAGCAGTCACATCATCGATAAATACAAGGGAACCAGTTCCATTGGCAGCCATACATGCCCACGCCATAACACTACCTCCACCATGCTTCACTGATGAGGTGGCATGCTTTGGATCATGAGCAGTTCCTTCCCTTCTCCATACTCTTCTCTTCCCATCATTCTGGTACAAGTTGATCTTGGTCTCATCTGTCCATAGGATGTTGTTCCAGAACTGTACAGGCTCTTTTAGATGTTTTTTGGCAAACTCTAATCTGATCTTCCTGTTTTTGAGACTCACCAATGGTTTACATCTTGTGGTGAACCCTCTGTATTTACTCTGTTGAAGTCTTTTCTTAATTGTTGACTTTGACACAGATACGCCTACCTCCTGGAGAGTGTTCTTGATATGGCTAACTGTTGTGAAGGGGTTTTTCTTCACCAGGGAAATAATTCTTCTGTCATCCACCATAGTTGTTTTCCGTGGTCTTCCGGGTCTTTTGGTGTTGCTGAGCTCACCAGTGCGTTCTTTCTTTTTAAGAATGTACCAAACAGTTGATTTGGCCACACCTAATGTTTTTGCTATCTCTCTGATAGGTTTGTTTTGATTTTTCAGCCTAACGATGGCTTGCTTCACTGATGGTGACAGCTCTTTGGACTTCATATTGAGAGTTGACAGCAACAGATTCCAAACACAAATACCATACTTGAAATGAACTCTAGACCTTTTATCTGCTCCTTGTCAATGAAATAACGAACTCCCATGAGGGAATAACATACACCTGGCCATGGAACAGCTGAGCAGCCAATTGTCCAATTACTTTTGGTCCCTTAAAAAGGGGGGGGACACATATAAAATGTGTTGTAATTCCTACACTGTTCACCTGATTTGGATGTAAATACCCTGAAATTAAAGCTGAAAGTCTGCACTTAAAGCACATCTTCATTGTTTCATTTCAAGTCCATTGTGGTGGTATACAGAGCCAAAATGATGAAAATTGTGTCAATGTCCAAATATTTATGGACCTAACTGTATGTGTGTGTGTGGGGGGGGGGCAGAGAGAGGAGAGCAGGGATTAGAGAATGCCAGGAGAAGCTAACAGTTACAGTCATAATAGAATGAGATCCCCACCGGTCAAGTGTGGACTATTGCAGCAATTTAACAGAGCAAAAAGGGGTATTTGATGCAGCCCCACACACCAAGACAGCGACAGCCCCCCTCGGTTGGAACATGAAATCTGTTCCAGGGGAAAGAACTCTAAAATAAGTTATACTTATAGAATAAGGATGAAAACAACCCGTCCCCCGTTGTCTCCAACTAGTAACAGAAACAATAACAGTAACAATATACAGCAACGGAAACTATAAAAGTAACAATATACAGTAACAGGTTTACTTTATATGTAACATCCAGATGGGGAAATGTGAACATATAAGCTATAATTACAATTTAAAAGTTACATGTGATACACACATAGGCAAACACACACCCCAGATTTACATAGAATGTAAATACACACATACTTACCTTTAACAATCGTAGAATTGACTAAACAAGAACGTTATTAACCTAATTTTAAATGTCTAAACAGTATCAGCCTCCTTAATTGAGACAGGTAATTTGTTCCAGAGAAGAGGTGATCTATATGAGAACGCCCTACCTCCAGCTGTTTTTTTCTTAATTTTTGCAACCACCAGATCTTGAGATCTAAGTGTCCTTGCGGGGCAATAGGGTGCAAGGAGACCGGAGAGGTACAGTGGTGCCAATCCATGCAGAGATTTGTAAGGAATCTCTGGAAAAAAAAAATGGAAGGCGTACGTATTGGTAGAGACCATCAGGCGTAGCGAAAGCAGTCTTATGGCGATCTTCAGGCGCCAATGGTACCTGCCAGTTTCCCTTGGTTAGGTCCAAAGGGGAGATGAAGGTGGCCTTCCCCAAACGCTCTATCAATTCATCCACTCTGGGCATGGGATACGCGTCGAATGTGGATATGGAGTTAAGGCCTCTGAAGTCGTTACAAAACCTTACCGATCCATCCGGTTTGGGCACGAGCACTATCGGACTGGACCAGGTACTGGTGGAGGGCTCCACGACTCCCATCCTCAGCATCTCCCTCACCTCTTTCCTTGCGAGGAAAGAGGTGAGGGCTGCCGGTAGGGGCGTAGACGCACCTTTTTCCCTGGTTCGGTGGGGATGTGATGCTGGATGGCTGTTGTCTGTCTGGGCGCTTTTGAGAACACCCGGCTGTTCCTCTTAACCAGCGCCTTCAGCTCTCTCCTCTGTTGCGCTGTGAGCTTGGTCCCCAATGGGACTTCGGGGGAGGCCGCCTTCTTCTCAGCTGTACTCCCATACAGAGCCTGCGCTCCTCGCTCCTGATACGACTTCAACAGGTTGATGTGGTAGATCTGCTCAGGTTTTCTCCTGTCGGGCTGTATCACCTTGTACCGGGGATGTTTGTGTCACTACGTCATAAGGGCCCTGCCACTGGGCTAGCAGTTTATGTTGAGGGGTAGGAACTAATAACAACACTTTATCCCCTGGCTGGAACTGCCGCGGGTGCGCCAACTTGTCGTACGACCTCACTTGGGTCGCTTGCGCACTTGCCATATGTTCCCGGACCACTGGCCATACTGTAGCCATCCTGTCCCTCATCAGAACCACTTGATCTATTAGCGATCGGTAAGGGCACGTATCTGCTCCACTTTATACAGCTTACACAGGTCCTTCATCAATCTGGACATAAACGGCGTACCTTGATCGGTCAGTATGGTAGTGGGCAGGCCGACCCGCGAAAACATCAGGTACAATTCTTTGGCTATCCCCTTTGTGGCCATTGACCTTAGGGGGATCGCTTCAGGGAATTTTGTAGCGTAGTCTACCACCACCAATATGTATTCGTGGCCGCGCGCAGAGCGTGGTAGGGGTCCCACCAAGTCCATGGCCACCCTCTGAAAAGGAGTCTCTATGATGGGGAGAGGTATCAGAGGGTTACGGTAGTGCACCTTAGGGGCTGTCCGTTGACAGATGTCGCATGAAGTACACTACTTAGCTACGTCTTTTGTCATTCCCGGCCAGTAGAAGCGGGCCAGCACTCTTTCTGCCGTCTTCTCTCTTCCTAGGTGTCCCCCAAGGACGTGCGAATGTGCCAGATAGAGAACGGTATCCCTGTACGTGCATAGGACCACCAACAGGTTGCGCTTCTCACCCCTGCGTTCGCAGACAAAGTACAACAATCCTTTGGTTAGGGCATAGAATGGGTATTTTAACTCCTCCTCGGCTATGAGTCGTTCTCCATCCACCATCACCACTCTGCCCATTGCGTTGCAGACGTATGGGTCCCTCTGCTGGGCCTTCCCAAACTGTCCCATTAGGTCCTCTGAAAGGGTCACGTCCCGGACGTTGGGTCGAGGGTGGGGGGGGGTGTTCGCCCTCGACATCAGACGACTGTGTGGAACCCGTGCCATGACTCGTCCTCAGTGGTCTCCATGAACAGCTGTTGTAGTCTGTCCTTCTATTTGACCCCCTCGTCCTGTGAACTCCCAAAGCCCTTCCATTCTTCCTCCAGCGAGGCCTCGGCAAACAGCTGTCGTAGGCGTTGTTCTGGAGTATCCGCCTCCTGTTCGTCGTTACGCGCCGTCTCTCTTTCCCCCAGCAAGCCGTCCCGTTTATGGCGTCTGTCAGCCCCTCTCCTCGCAGGTCGTCGGTGGCCGTTGGTTGAGTGGGCCAGTCCGATACGTGTAACCGTGTTTCTCTTCTTCTTCTGGGCTTGGGTACTCCTCTCTGCCTTTGCCCATAACGCACCGAACAACGGGCAGTCCCGCCCCAGCAACACTGGCACTGTTAGGACAGGAGACACCCCCATTGACATTGTCGTCTTTCCCGCTGGGGTGTTGAGCTTGACTTTAGGCGGTATGGTAGTCCCTGTTGTCCCCGTGGATGC
This sequence comes from Osmerus eperlanus, assembly GCF_963692335.1. NCBI lineage: Eukaryota > Metazoa > Chordata > Actinopteri > Osmeriformes > Osmeridae > Osmerus > Osmerus eperlanus. The sequence goes on from NC_085041.1 coordinate 8,426,435, forward strand.
ACAAGACCGTCATATCCTCAGCCAGATAATTCCACTGCCTTTGTAGGTCATCTCTGATCAAGGATACCATGCTCCCTGAGTATGAGCGCTACTCCTGGGTTCTTGCGCTGGGGAGTGCGTCCCGTCAACATTCTTAGGAGGTCCCATCTTCCTCTCGTTCTTAGGGTTGGGTCCTCGAAGAGGTCCCCCATCCCCTCCTGCTCACACTAGGGCTTCTGTGGCCCCGCCGTTTCTATTAACTGGACCAGCCTGTCCACGGTGGTAGGGTTCCTGTGGCTAACCGTCTTCACCAGGTGGGTAGGCAATTCCCTGAGACATTTGTCTACCACAATGGTTTCAAACACCTCTTCGATAGTGTTGGCAGGTCTTAGCCACCCCTTTATCAGCCGAATGAGCTGGTGTAGCTGGCCTCTCGGGGACTCACCCTCGCAGTACTTCCACTCGTGGAATCGACACACCCTTTCCCTGGGGCTGAGGTGGAACCGGGCCAGGATCTCCTGCTTCAGTGTGTTATAGTTTTCTGCTCCTTCCTCCCCCAGGTCAAAATAGGCTGCCTGGGCCGGACCAGTCAGCTGTGGGGCAATGAGCCCCGCCCACTCTCCAACCGGCCATGCCTCCCTCCTCGCAGTCCTCTCAAAGGCCGTCAGATAGGCTTCCATGTCATCCTCCTTCGTGAGACGGGGTATCAGGCTACTCAGGTGTGGGCCGTCCCCACAGTTCCCTTTCCAACATCTGCCTGATGACGTTCAAGGTTGCGGTCTGTTGGGCCGATAGGGCTGCCAGCTGCGTCACCACTTCCCCGCTTGTCATCTTGGGTACTGCAATTGGACCGTTGGGGTGTGTAGGGGATACGTCTTCGCTTCCAGTGCCCGCATCTTCCACCAGTTGTGACGATCCGCTATCTCCGTCACAGAATACTTTCCCCCGGGTGCAGGACAGCAAAAACGAGACGATGAGACGGACAATTGCAGCAACACTTCGGTTATATTTTTTGGTTCAGAGGAGCCAGAACACTAGCAGGCACACTGCCGTACTAGGATTTCCATAAACGGTAAAATAAACACTTTACGTCAAAACAAAGTTAACACAAACAATCGGCGAAATAACAGGCAGTCACTCAACCGCCGTCTGCCGAGTATTTCTCCAGCTCCACTCTGTCCTCTCCTTCACCTAATCGGGACCTTTTAAAGAAAACACAATCAAGCATATGCGTTTCACCTGGTTACTCGATCATACCAATTAAGTGTCCTTGGGCCTACCTCCCAGGAGAGGGTGCCCCCGGACCCTGTATTCCACCTGACCCCTCACAATACAAAGATACATTTTATAATTAAAGTAAGCGTAGGTTGTTCGGGATTTGTATCCACATAATTGTGTTGTATAATTAATTGAGTATTTTTATGTTTCCCCAGGTTTCGTTATATTATTTTGAAGCAGAGGTTTCTGGAAGCTCTGTGTGTGAATAACGCCATGTCAGCTGCTGAAGACCATCAGAATGTGAGTGTGCACTATTTGGAGCACTTTCTACTCCATTGAGTTTTGTGCCGTTTACTTTTGAGGGCCCAATAACACTGCAACAAAACGCTCTCAAAAACCATTCAGTAGCTTTATGGCATTGACATGCTGCATTTGTAAACATCCTCGTCACGAATGTCCCTCACCTCTACAGCTGGAGCTGACTATGCAGGAGGCCGTCAAATGTCTTCACAGCCTGGAGGAGTTCTGTCCTACCAAAGACGACTACAGCAAACTGTGCCTGCTGCTCACCCTGCCACGCCTCACCCACCACGCAGAGTTCAAGGACTGGAACCCTAGTACGGCTCGCGTCCACTGCTTTGAAGAGATTTGCGCCATGGTGGCCGAGTTCATCCCCGCAGACAGGAAACTGAGCGAGGCAGGGTTCAGGGCCAGTGGAAACCGTCTCTTCCAGCTGCTCATTAAGGGGATCCTCTATGAGTGCTGCGTGGAGTACTGTCAGGTTAGCACCCCCACCTCACGGTTCACTTTTTCTGTTTTGTGTTTTGAGAAGTTTGAGGTTGTCATGTCTGGTCTCGCAATTGAAATGCCTTGGGATTCGCGATTCGTACTTTCGTTTTCTTGACATGACAGTTTTGTACGTGCCCAGTTTTCTTCTCAAGTGTCCTATTCTGGATTCCAGAGTAAAGCCACAGGGGAGGAGATCACAGAGGGCGAGGTGCTCCTGGGGGTGGATGTTCTGAGCGGTAACGGCTGTGACGAGGTGGACCTCTCCCTGCTCTCCTGGCTCCAGAACCTCTCCCCCGGGGCCTTCTCCTGTTCCTTCCAGCAGAAGACCCTCAGCATCCACGTGGACCGCCTGGTCAAGCCCCCCAAAGCCGGCCACGCTGACCTCCTCAGTCCCCTCATCAACCGCCTCTCCCCGTGCCCCTCTTCTCCACTACGCCAGCGACCCCTGTCTGCAGACACCTACATGTCCCGCTCCCTGAACCCGGCCCTGGACGGTCTCTCCCACGGGCTGGCGGCCCAGGATAAGAGGGGAATGGAGGGCAGCGTCAGGCCCTGTCTGAGCCGTAGCCTTGTGGAGAATGACCTCCACCATGAGGAGGACTCCCCAGAGAGGTAAGGGGGTGGGAAACAAAGACCGAATAGCACACAAACGTTCCAGGCTTGTGTTCTTGGTGTACCTACATTGCAGTTTCCAATGCGCAGGTTGTATGATCCTACTATGATTCAACGTAAAACGCTATGGAACCCCAAAGACATTTTGATTGGTTGACACGTGACAAGTCCAATTCAAGGAGACTTAGAAACTGGTGAACTGGACTTGTGTGCATTTTAATTTAGCAACAATGAACTTGAAAGTAACAATCAATACAAAACATCTTCCAGGGCACTTCGCTTCACCCCGGTTGGCGGCTCGTGCTGGAACGTGAGGCAGACAACTCACACTACAGGCCTGCTTCACGTTATCGGACCGTAATACTGGTGCAGGAGGCCGGCTCTCGACATGTCTCTCTCACCCTCTCTCTCCCTCTTTCTCATCCTCTCTCTCCCTCCTTCCCTCTATCTATTTCTCTCTCTCTCTCTATCTCGGCCTCTCCCCCAGCCCTGAGGGCTCTCCTCCCCTCTGAGGCATGTCAGCTCTGTTTTTGTGGAGCGGGCCGTTGATTGTTGATTACCACAGCCGTGAGTGTCATGAGCTATGCAGAGAGCGGGAAACGGTTCAATGTAGCCGTCTACGACCGCTGGTAGCGCTGGGAAGATTCTGAATATCTAGAGACTGTTGAGGCTTTTACAGTCAGTGCTCAACATTAAAAAAAATTGGGTTTGAAACTTACTGGCCCCAAGACAATTTTTACTGGCCCCCCCTCCAAAAGTTGTAATTTATCATTGTTACAACAAAAGACGTATAAGTTATGTTATTCTGTTAACATGTTTAACCATTGAAGGACTCAAATTCTTTGTGTCTATTCCAATATGTAATGATGGTATCTAACACGATGGGCATCTGCATTTAAATTCCGGACCAGCATGGTCAACGGCCTGGAAGATGGATTGTCAACCATCCGCTTAGCTGTCACGCAAACCAGGTGCTGTCTGCTAGCATGGCTGGTCAGTTTTTGTTTTCGGTGCATGTGTAAAAAGATCCACTTTTGTCTGATTTAGACGAGAACAGACGACACAGTCCATCTTAGTTCCATACAAAAAGTTGCTTCCGTTTGAGCTCGTAGCTCTACTTTGCTGCCATCTTCACTTTATTGTCTTGCGCCAGTCTCGCGCCAGTTGTTAAAAAATGTATCGAGATTAGAGAATTACAATTTGACAACCACTCGTCACTCACTACTCAACTCTTTATTTGCCAACTGTGCGCCGCACAAGCTTCAAAGTTATTTATGCATTTAGCAGATAGCAAAACATATGAAGGATAAATGCACTTTTAGAATGCAATTTTTTTTTTTCAATCAATAATTTGCAGTGGCCTGATCTGGACAGTGAGTTGCTAGTTTAACTGTCCCAACGTTACTTTTTACTGGCCTCGGGCCATCGTTGTTGTCGAGCCCTGACAGTGTTGGTTGTTTGTGTTTATCAATTCACAACTCACTTCAAGCAAACCCCTAGGCATTCATCTAAATGCTGGATCTCTGTTTAGGACTAACTTTAACCTAGGCAATCCTAGGTTACCAATGCTTCAATGTTGCTGCTTTGACTGCTGGAAGTAGTTGCAAAAAGCCAAATACATCAAAATCTGACATGACACAGCTTTGGCCTGATGTGGGTGATTGGTAGTAAGAGTTGTTACCACACCGCAACAGAACTGACAGTCGTTTCCCCCGGGTCAGTTTTCATCAGAGATGTGTTAGATGACACTATCAGATCCCTTGTGGGGCCTTGGCAGCATGTAATGTCTATACTAATTAAACTCCAGATAGAATGGAGACAGACCTCAGACGCCTGTTTCCTGATTGGATAATGATCACTATGAAGCTACATGTCCGTAGTCATGTGGACACAGTAAACGGCTCTGCTGGCAGTGAGTCACGTGTATGTTGTGTTTCTGTCTCTAGAAAGCAGCCACGGGGTTTGAATGGGCCCAGCGCAGTGCGTACTCCATTGGCCCCTGGGATGGACGGTGGGCCACCCTGTAGCACCGAAAGAAATGAGGTAATGAAATTAAATAAAAAGAATAAAGCAAGTGTCAGGGTAACCCCCACAATCTCCCCTCCTACCCTCCCTCTCCCTGCCTCCCCCCCCCCCCCCCCCCATTATTCTCTATGCCCCCTAACTTCACCTACTCATAAATCCTCCCCAACGACTCCTTTCCTGTGGGGGGTGGGGTAAGGGGCTCGGGGGGGCATCCCCCCATGCCCCTGTCACCTGACGGGGAGGGGGGAGAGCATGAGATATTGCCTCCTGCGACCTCCTCATCAGCCTCGGCAGACATCGCCTGGTCACGGGGGTCAAGGGCAGTGAGACTGCTGTGATGGGCGGTCGGCAAGCTAGCGCGCTCATCGTTCATTTTTGTACATCCCAAGATCGGAGAGGTGTAGATTGGATTTTTGTGTGTGTGTGAATGCATATCGTCATGGGTGGGGGTGGGGATATGTTGGACACCGGGTTTGATGGGGTCATTGGGGAAACTTTATATATATATGTGTGTGTATACGGATGAGCTTTGAGACCTTGGATCAGTAAAGTTTGCATCTTAGGCTGAAGACATTAAGTCAAGTGTGGCTGTGTGTGCATGTATTTTGCACTCACAGGTTTGGTGTGTATGTGTGTGGTTGTGAAATGGTGTGTGTGTTCACCACGTCGACAGCGCGAGTCTACTGAGCAGGTGCAGGAGTACTACCGTCAGCGCCTGCGTGTGCAGCAGCACCTGGAGACCAAGCAGCAGCAAAGACAGCTCTACCAGCAGATGCTACTGGAGGGGGGGGTCAAGCCTCAGGAGGGAACACAAGTCCAGCACAACCTCACCCAGACATTCCTCAACAGGTAGGAGTCCAATTCCAACAGGTATTTTTATGGAGGTGGTGCTGATGGGGAACCCCCATTTGAGTCAAGGGACACCCCATAAGAGAGAGAAGTTCATATTTAAGGGGTACCATGGTATTGGTGTTCCCTCCACCCTGCCGACCATCCACCTGAGGGAAACCTCATAACATCTCTCTGTTTACGGGTGTAAAGGACTGTATAGGTTCAGGTTCAGATATGGTGGTGTCGCCCTGGTGTGTCTGTAAGAACACCTCTGGAGTCGGAATGCAGTTTCATGGGATTACGTGGCTATTGTAGGCAGCACAGCAATACACAGGACTCAGGCATATTCAGTGTAACTCAAGGATATTTCATCTTCTTGTTTGTGGTCTATCAAAAGAGAATAAATTACAGATTATACATTAGTATGCATACATAACATTCACATACAGGCTTAATATAAACATATCTCAGACACACAACCAATTGCTCATAACAGCATAATAATGGTGATTACTATGTGATTATACTACCATCTACAGGTCATTCACGTCCATTTCAGTAACCTATAATTATAACTATGATGCCAGTAACGTGCATCCCCGCGGTTGGAATAGAATACTCATTAAATACTTGTGGTTGGATTAGAACAACCAAACTAACACCGTGCAGACTCCTCTGTTGTTTTTGCCACAAACTTCCACACTCACGAGATGCTGCTGAGAAAACAGATCTCTGCGCATGCGCAACCTGTTACGGTCTCTGGTCTTTCTAACAGGGTTAAGGAAGCTGCTTAGGTCCATTACTTTTTTATCTGTATATGTTACCACTTGGCGGCAATCAGAGAACATAATATAGATTTCCATAGATGCGGATGACACACTATATATATCCGCTGAACTCAACGATGCAACAGCCATAAATTCCATTACCAACTGTTTGTCGGCAATAAACAAATGGATGAATGATAACTTTCTTAAATTAAATGAAGACAAAACTGAAGTCCTACTATGTGGCCCCAAATCCAAAAGAGAGATGCTAAGTAAGAATCTAGGAGGCTTAACCCCCTGTCTTAAACCAGAGGTGACAAATGTCTGTGTAATCCTGGACCCAGATTTGAATTGCAACTCTCACATGACTAAAACAGCTTTCTTTCAGCACAGGAATATAACGAAGGTACGACCATTCATAAACCAAAATGATGCAGAGAAGTTAATTCATGCTTTTATATCCAGCCGGCTGGACTACTGTTACACACTTTTCGCTGGTCTTTCCAAGAAAACCACTACAGCTCATTCAAAACTCTGCAGCTAGATTATTAACCAAACTAAAAGGAGAGAACACATTAGTCCTGTCCTAGCTACTTTACACTGGCTTCCTGTTACCTTCAGAATTCCTCACATACAAAGCTCTAAACGGACAAGGACCTAGCTACATTGCTAACTCTCTTATTAACTACACACCAGCTAGAACACTGCGATCATTAAATGCAGGCCTATTAGAGGTCACCAGAAGCAGTTGGTTTAAGATTAGAAATACTTCATTTATAATAAAGTATATAGTTAAGGGGGCACCACCTCAGAATTTGTTTAAAGGGTCTGAGGAAACCTTATAGAACCTTGTTTAATAATAGCTTTCGTAATAATCAGTCTAATCTTAAGTAATGAATTCTATCAAAGTAGAGCAGATCAGATAACATGAGGGATAACGCGAGTATTATACACAATGATTTATTTAAGAAAATGTAATTATATAATGAACAAATACCAGAGAAGTTATGGGTTAGTCTCGAGTTTGAATAGCACAGTAAACTATAATGAAAGCAGGATACACAATAGCTATGTGAAGAACGTGTGGGTAGGGGGAAAGGAGAGAGAGAGATGGGCCTCGTACAGTAAGTATAGGGACATTCCCCTGGGGCAAGTAGGATGAAGTGCCTTGCCCAAGGACACAACGTCATTTGGCATGGCCTGTATTCGAACTGCCAACCTTCTGATTACTAGCCCGAATCCCTAACCGCTCAGCCACCTCCAGTCTAGCGGTAACTATAATCCTAACAATAGTTGGGTTAAATCATTTGTATTTGGAATCATTGCACACTTGTCAAACACTACAACCCCACGCTCATATCTCCTTACGGCACAGCACGCAATGGCCACACGGTGCTATCACGCCCACACTTCACCTTAACCTCACACGTGTCTCGGGACCGCTGGCAGGGTATCTCTATCCGTACGGGTGCTCCAGTTGCCTCCCGCAGTACTGTAGCTCTCTGCTCTACACTCTAAAATTATGGTCGACCTAAAACTACCGGCAAGCGGTAGCCTACACAGAACGGACAATTTGTAAGCATTAAAATCACTATACTTACGGTAACTTTCCAGAGTTTGAGACCCTCCCCTGGGGTCTGCGCTTTGTGAGGCCGCTCCAAGGACAGCAGGAGAGCCTCCTCCACAGGCTGGGAGTGGACAAGGGTACGCCTATAGCCCCACTGTCTACGTCACCCTAACCCGCCAGGAACCTCGCCCTGTCCCCCCTCGCTGTCTTCGCGCCGGCAGCCCTAAATGGTCTGCGAATGCAGCCACCCCCCGATTGCAACAGGTGTACAGTTGGATACACTTCCGTGATGTCCACCACAACGGCTCCCAGACCAACAAACCTCCCCTATCGATCTTCTCCCTTTATACTCCTCCCGACACTCCCTTCCACAGGAGCAGCCACTTGCTTAATTGTCGGCGCAGCACTCGACCATTTCTTGGGGAATGTTTATAAATCCAGGAAAAGTTAGTTTTCCTCAGACTCCTTTGTCTCCATACTGTAAGACCATTTTGGTCTACCTTCTGACCCAATGCTGGGCCAGAAGCTTTGAAGCTTCTCCTGGAAGATTAAAAAAGGGGGAAACCCCTTTCTCTTGTCGGGGCTAGGAGAAGGGTGTCGTGTTTTGTCTGTTGGCGCTGCATTCCACGTTCAAGCATGTAAGAATACAACAACACTTAAAATATGTTACTACATGATGTATGGTTGAAGATATCTTAAGTTATACCAAAATGTCAGAGATCAATTTCAGCATTGTAAGAATATATGGTGGTTTCTGAGCACGTCAGTGCCCTTTTTAATCAAAGATATTGTTTCTCCTGTTCAAATGGTCATTTTCAACTGTGGTTACCTTTTACGGAACACAAAGACAAACCTATGGTATAAGCTTGTGTAAAGGCCCCGTCACACCATAACGTTCTGGTCAACGTTCTATGACGTTAGAGGAAACGTTGGTAATCGTCCATGGTCGCTGGTATAGCGCTGGTATAGCGCAAAAAGAGCGTTGTGTGGACGCTGGTGACGCTGATAATCGTCGGTGATCGTCGGAGAACGCTGGTCCAAAAAAAAAGTTTTGAACATGCACAAAAAGTTCTCATGGAGACCAGCATTCTTCAACGTTTATTTTTAAACGCTGGATAACGCTGAAGAACGTTTGTGGACGTTTGACTAACGTTGCACGCGTTTGGCTATTGTTGGTCAGTCTTTACCCTAGCTTGAATTGGTTGTTATTTATCGTTTGCGAAAGCAAACGTTGTTTTCATCGTTTGCTTTCGTCACAAATTGTCGCGACCCAGTGACACGTCGTCATACGCTAAAAGTTTTCAGGGGTGTCTTACTTGGTCGCTGTTACACGCTCCTCATGCGTCAGTCCCACGCTAGTCATGCGTTATAGTCACACGTTAGTCACACGCCAGATGTGTCCACCTCGCCCTAGAACGCTCGAAATTGAACGATTAGAACTTTCAGAGAACGTTAACCAGAACGTTATGGTGTGACGGAGCCTTAAGAGTAGTGGGACATGACGTGAATGGCAGATTGGATACCTTTACCTGTGTGTGTGTGTGTGTGTGTGTGTGTGTGTGTGTGTGTGTGCGCGTGTGCGCGTGCGTGCGTGCGTGCGCGTGTGTGTAGGTCCATCCAGAAGCTGGAGGAGATGAACGTGGGTATGGACAACCTGGGTGAGGAGGTACAGAGTCTCACCCAGCAATGCAACGGAGTGATGGGGAAGCCTGCCGCAACCCCCACACCCCTTATCATCCCCACCCCACCCAGCAGCACCAAGACCCCAGAGACAGGCTGTCTCAGAGAAAGGCCTGGGGGAGGCAGCAGCAGTACCCCGTTGAAGGCTGTGGTACTCGGTTTGCCCTCCCCGGAAGTGTCCCCCGTTACCCTCACTGAAAAGTTAGAGGGTCATTTCTAGTTTCTAACTAGAATATCTAAGCAACTGTATGGCGATGCGACTAGCATGCTAACTATCTACTGTGGGTCTGTGTGTGTTTGTGTGTGGTGATTTCAACAGTGCTCAGAGGCTCAGAGCCAACGTGCCGAAAGTCGAAGACGATTCTGGCTGTCCCACCATGCGCAAGTCACAAGAGGTACGTTTTCAACCAATTGATGGTGATTCCATGTGGTACGGAGCATCAAATAATTTACTATATTACGGACAAAGACCTAGCTACATTGATAACTCTCTTACTAACTACACACCAGCTAGAACACTGCAATCATCAGATGAAGGCCTATTAGAGGTCACCAGAAGCAGTCATAAAAAGATTGGTTATGCGGCCTTTGTCAATTACACCCCAAAACTATGGAACATATTACCCATAAATATTAGGGAAACAAACACGTTAGACATTTTCAAAAGACCTATCTTTTTACCAAAGCATTTAAACCTTGTGCAGCCTTCGGGTCACATGACTCAAAGGTTCATAACGAACCATCGTTGTGTTTACCAAATTTTACCCAATACAAAAACAAATAAAAAGTATTTTCTTTTAACCTTTGCAATGTGGGGGGTCTGGGACAGCCAAACGGTTAAAATAAAATGCTTCACTTTGTTTTTGTATACAGTAAATTTGTCGCAATACGACGGTGGGTCACAATGACTGATGGGTCAGAATGACCCGAAGATAACACAAGAGTTAACAAATTTGATCTCGGAAGGGTTTATTACTTTTATTAGTTGTATTATTGTTTTAATAGATTTTTTAGATTCCCGCAAGATTGCCGCCTGTGTTTTGTTACATTTTATTTATATTGGGAAACCACAAAGACTGTGGCTTGAGATACCGCAAAGACTGCGGCTTGTAATCAAAAGGCTTGAGCAACATAGATTCTGGACTGCTCTGCTAAAGGTCTGAGATCGTTCTGGATTACCGTACTGTGGCCTGTGTTCAGAAGGGTTTTATTACTTATAATATTGTTTGTATTGATTTTATGAAAAGCACTTTTTAGCTGTTATTCTTGTATGAAATGTGCTATATAAAGTCTTATTATATTCAAAGGGCACACTTCACATATAGTGATGCTAACTCCTAAGAACCTGTTCAGAGATGTAAGTCTTCTCTTGAAAATCTCCACTCTTTTTTATATTTGTATATATTTAGTTGTAAATATAAACTGAAAAGGAAGGGTCTAGGAAAGGAAGTCAATTCAGATTGTGATTCCTCAGACCCCCACTTATGTTTATATATTGTTTGTTTTATCCAGGGCAGGAAGCCCAAGTCCCAGTTTGTGGCTGTGAACAGTCTAGAAGACACTCAGGCTGTGCGCGCTGTCGCTTTCCATCCAACAGGGGCACTCTACGCAGTTGGCTCCAACTCTAAAACCCTGCGGGTCTGTGCCTACCCGGAAACCCTCAACACCAAGTAAGGCCATCGCACTTCCATAGCCTATTAGGAACAAGTTAGTTCTACCTTTTACATGTGTACTGTTCCCCAGTGTTTCAGGGCCAGCCAAGCAACCAGTTGTGCGTTTCCGAAGGAACAAGCACCATAAGGGCTCGATCTACTGTGTGGCGTGGAGCCACTGTGGCCAACTGCTGGCCACTGGCTCCAATGATAAATATGTTAAGGTGCTTCCTTTTAACGCTGACACCTGCAACGCCACAGGTATAAGGGGTTCTGGAGGGTACATTATGCTAGTATTGTGCAAGTGCACGTTTGTGTTTTATCAACATTTGTTTGTCTGAATTAGTGTATTTAGTGTATGAAAAATTTGGTGCTGGTACTGTCTTGTACCTACCCCTCTCTTTGTGTTCTAAACTTTGTTCTGGTTGGTTTGTGTCTGGGGGGGGGGGGGGGGCAGGCCCAGATTTGGAGTTTAGCATGCATGATGGAACCATCAGAGACTTGGCCTTCATGGAGGGCCCAGAAAGTGGAGGATCCATACTGATCAGTGCTGGGGCTGGAGACTGCAACATTTACACCACAGACTGTCAGAGGGGACAGGGGCTGCATGCTCTCAGTGGCCATACAGGTACAGTGTACACACACACTATGTGGCCATACATGTACAGTATGCACACAGACACACTTTCAGAACCAACTTTATTCGGCAAGTAAGTTTACACAAACAAGGAATTTACTATGGCAGGAAGGTGCATACTATAAACATATAAGGTTGCCGTTGCAAATGAGAATATGTTCTCAATTGGCTCACCTAGTTAAATAAATGTTTAAAAAAAACGTAATTATAAAATGTTGAACATTTACAACAGTTCTAAATAATTCGAAGCATTAATATACAATGTTTAAAAATTATAATATTTATATACACTACCGTTCAAAAGTTTGGGGTCACCCAGACAATTTCGTGTTTTCCATGAAAACTCACACTTTTATTTATCAAATAACTTTCAAAATGAATAGAAAATATAGTCAAGACATTTACAAGTTTAATTATTATTATTAGAAATAATTATTTTTATTTGAAATATACATTTTGTTCTTCAAACTTTGCTTTCGTCAAATAATGCTCCATTTGCAGCAATTACAACATTGCAGACCTTTGGCATTCTAATTCTAATCTTTCTAATCATCCATTAGTCTTCTAAGGCAATTAGCAAACACAATGTACCATTTGAACACATACAGTAATAGTTGCTGGAAATGGGCCTCTATACACCTATGTAGATATTTAATTAAACACCAGAAGTTTCCACCTAGAATAGTCATTTACCACATTAACAATGTATAGTGTATTTCTGATTAATTTAACGTTATCTTCATTGAAAAAACAGTGCTTTTCTTTGAAAAATAAGGACATTTTTAAGTGACCCCAAACTTTTGAACGGTAGTGTGTATATATATATATATATATATATATATATATATATATATATATATATATATATATACAATAAGATATATTCAGTGGCCATTTAGGTAACACACACAACAACATACAACATACAACACACACTTACTTGCACACAGTCTCTCCAAGTCAATAAAGAACAATATTTATTTGCATAATAGCTCAATAAATGCTAAACCAAACTATACAAATATGAATCAAAGCAGCAGCAGTATTAAACTATAAAGTATGTAGCTTACAACTTAGTCACAGTTATGTGCATAAACATCCCTGACAAGTTTTTGTAACAAACATATACAATGCTACCAGTGCCTTAGCTTAACCATCAGCGCAGAAACTAAAATCTGCTTCATCTCTTTTCAACTCAAAAGACATCCAGGACAAAGTCAGGCCTGTGAGTGTGTTTTGTGGTGTTTGTAACAGAGAATCTTTACACCCCTCATCTTTAAACACCATGTCCAGTAGTAAGAGATCCTCTTTCACTTTGCCCCTCCCTCTAGGTCACATTCTGTCTTTGTACACGTGGGGGGGCTGGATGATTGCCACTGGCTCCCAGGACAAGACTGTTCGCTTCTGGGACCTCAGGGTGCCTAGCTGTGTCAGAGTGGTGGGAACAGCCCTGCATGGATCTGGTAAGGGTAACTGCTAAGGGTCTACTTTGGCAGGAAGGTGGCTGGCGATTTGTTGTTGGAATGCTGTGGATGACAGAGAGGTTGACAGCATAATGCAGTAATATGTAGTTGTAGTGATGCAGTTTCTCCCTTAGGGGGCGCTGATGGTTTAATGATTTCTCAGTTGTAGTCATGGCCAGATTCTCCTTGTTTTTCTTTTAAGTCTTATTGGTGCAAAACCGTGTCTGTTCAAGGTATCAGCAAGCAGGGTTAGTTTCAGCATATTTGATCCAACCGGGATCCAACCAACCATGGCTTCTTTTTTCTCAACCCGCAGGAAGTGCTGTGGCCTCGGTGGCGGTGGACCCCAGCGGGCGTCTCCTGGCGACGGGCCAGGAGGACAGCAGCTGCATGCTGTACGACATCCGGGGGGGGCGCATGGTGCAGACGTACCGCCCTCACGACAGCGACGTCCGCTCAGTCCGCTTCTCCCCCGGCGCCCACTACCTGCTGACGGGCTCCTACGACAACAAAGTCATTGTCACTGACCTGCAAGGTCATATTACACACACACACACCCATGCTCAATGAAGGAATGGCCTAGAAAAAGTATTAGTATTTGGAAGAACTGGTGGACAACTGGTGTGCCTGTCCTTGGTTGCGTGAGCTCATAGCTTGTTTTGCCTGTGTTCCTCAACCCCATGCAGGCGACCTGACCAAGCCGCTTCCTCGGACCGTGGCGGGGGAACACGGGGACAAGGTGATCCAGTGTAGGTGGCACACGCATGACCTCTCCTTCCTGTCCTCCTCTGCAGACCGGACAGTCACTCTTTGGTCACAATGTGCCTGATGCCCTCGGCGGTCATTTGGCGGAGCAAGAGGGGGGACACTGACCACAAGAAAGCACAACACAGTCTACCTGGATCTCCCCATGTCTTTTTCCCCGTGTGTGTGTGTGTGTGTGTGTGTATGTGTTCACCCAGTTTGTATTTGCACTGGATGTTACTGCTTTTAGCCAATTTCAAGCATTTGTGCCTCATGGGATGGCTGTTCAGATACTAGTTATGTAAAAGGTTTAGGAAAAAAATAATTAAAAAAAACACCTCCATGTGACTACACTGTAAGAATATGTTAAGAGCTACTGCAATGTTTGAAATGTACTCAACAAATGCATGTTAGCATAGTGAACATCTGCTTCAAGCACTTTTCAGTTTTGGGGGGAGGATAGCTAGGATAGAATAACGCTTTCAAACTAGCTGTTTTGCTGATGCAAAATGGGTGATCTGGTCCATTTTAACCACAGTATGTAAATCATCTGGTGCCTAATATTAAAAGCTTTATCTTGATATGTTATAGTTTGTATCTCAGGTGTCCAGTCTTTACTGACACCGTTGTTTGTACACATTTGCTCAATGTAATTGTGGTGTGAGCTTTGTTGTTGGATTGGTAACAAATTCTATGGAATTCATGTTGTCTGTCATTATTCATTAACTATCTATAATTTTATGAGGATTATTTGATCAAAATTTGCTAGCAACTATGATTTCTTTTTTGCACAAGTACAAAAATGCTGTTGGATGATAAAGTTGTGGATGATAATGTTTTAAACAACCACACTTATACAAAGTATATTATGAGAGTGAATAAGATGATGAGGTTTTAAAAGTGCACGTTTTACCATCACTGCATTGCAGATTACGTAATTTAAATTAACCATTGAATGGCTTGGAGCTGTGTACAGTACAATGTCACCTTTGCATGTACTGTTCCGTTTTAGCGTTGAGAGGCTACAAAGATTTAACACAAATAATGTAAACAAGCTGAACCAGGCTGTGTTAAAGTAGACCTGTCAGTTTTACTGCACTTCAGAAATTCTAAGGTAACGTGTGTTTTAAACTTAAACCTTTACTTTTGTTGTAATTGTAAAGGTGCAATAAAGGAAAACAATGACCCCTGTGGTCAATATTCTTTACGTTATTTAATAGTAACTATAGCATTTTAACATTGTGCCAACCAACCCCGTGATGGGGCTGACTTTAATCACAAATCACCACATTTTAGAAAATTATATTTCATTATACCTTGGACCATAACGTTTCATTTGCTGCTGGTTAGAACATTCTAACATAAATGATGCCAGAGAAATATGGCAGACAGTGAAAAGTGTGCCACCCAACCCCGGTCTCCCCTACCAGTGGCGCCTTAATGCACGGGCTTACCTGGGCTTAAGCCCGGGGCCTCGACCAATCAGGGGCCTCTTAATAATAATACAAAATAATAATGATGATAAACGTCCGTATTCGCGATGTCATTACTCTGCTCTACAGTGGCATCTGGTGTTGTATGTGGAGGCAGGGGAGGCCCCCCCTCCCCCTTATATAAACAAAATGTAACAAAAACTAGAGAGGGTACAATTTGCAGGGTGTGCTTGCTTGCGTCGGTTGCAGCAGAGCCATAGAAAAAGAGAGTTGCGACACGCTTTGATCTCGCCGACACGTGATCACGTGGTTCATGTAGCTCGCTGTAGTTCCAAAAAAAACCCACTGCTGTCAACCGGTTTGAATGGTTTTCAATGAAGCTGGCCAACGGAAGTCGCTTTCTCAGGCAAATGATGAATGAAACAGGCTCGGTTAAAGAAATCCGATATTCTGGCTATCTTCATCAGACTCGTATCTACAAAAGGCAGTCCTCCCTGACGTGTTTGGTGTAGAATGGAGTGAAATACAACATTGTGAATAGTGATGGGTCGTTCGCTAACGATCCAGCTCTAAGAGCCGGCTCTTGAAGGTGAACGTCGGGAGCTGGCTCGCATATCTGAAGAGCCGACTCTATTTTTAATAGATTAATACAGCCTATAAAAACTAAATGATTATGAAATAATGAATTTTAATTGTATTTAAAATAATTGACTAATTCAAAGAACAAAAAAATACTTGTAGGCTTAAAGGCGCACACGATCATCCTCACATTCTGTTCCTGTCAATCCTGCATGAGGGAGGGCCGAGCCAACTCACACACAGTCAGAGAGTAGTCAAAACTCGGAGGAGAGCCATGACAAATCAATGCATTTTTAAAGATATGTGGTTACGGTCGAGTATGATTTCATTTCATAATTTAATTCAAATTGTTTTCACACCCATCATAGTCAAATTCATAGTTAAAACATGTATTTTTTAAAGAGCCGTTCGGGAGCCAAAAGAGCCGGCTCTTTTTAGTGAGCTGAGCCATACGAGCCGGCTCACGAAAAAGAGCCGGAATGCCCATCACTAATTGTGAACACTCACTGCCAGTGAAACACAGGAAAAAGGCTAGAGCTTTTTTGTCACGTGGTTCCGGTAGCTCCCTGTAGTTAAACAAAACCCCCACTGCTGTCAACCTGTTTGAAGGTTTGAACCTGGTTTTCGGCGGGACAGACAGCAGCACCATCTCGATTCACGGACATTTTCGGTATATTAACACATAATGTCAATTGGTTACTGGTGTGTTGTATCATGTATGTCTGATACTTTATTAACATGTATGTATTACATGAACTTATACATAACGCAATATTGTGAAGCAGAGCTAGAAATGGCTATGCTAGCTACCATACTGTACAAACGGTACTGTACCATACTGTACATACCAAACAGTAGCCTAATGAGGACTATATTGTTCCACTTAACGTTTAACCTTAGACGGTTGAAGTAAATGGGTCTTGTTAAACGTTTTTTTTTATTCATCAGCCCACTTACAATTTAGCCTACCACATTAACAACACTTATATTTGTAGTACTTGATGCAAGTTGAATCTAACCATTATCACCAGCAACTGCTCAACTTAAGACAAGAAAGGAGTTTGGTAAATAGAACAGAATAAACAAGGCAACCAACTGCATTCAATAAAACATTTTATTGTACAATATGTCCTGTGTTCTTCCACTCCTTTTGTTTGTAGTGATCCGGTGATCTTCTGGCTATGATACATGTACAGCTAGCTAGAGTAAAGGTGTTGCTTACGTAGCCCTACAGTCTAGCTCCAACTGCATTTAGAATCTAACAAGCTTACGATAAACTTTAAAGCTGGCTATATAAAATAATACTAATAACAATTGATATGTGGTGGTCGAAATATGAAAAAATGCTGGATTTTCGTGAATTTACCAGCTAACTTGCTTCGGACCACTTAATTTGCAATTCATTGTTGCTAGCTCTACTAACTAGGCTAATAAGAGCTATATATAGAAGACTTACTTTGTATGCCAACGAACACCAATAATTATAACTAATTTGACAGACTATAAGCCAACTGACTTCTTGTTATGATACACGTGCTCTCTAGGTAGCTTCAGTAAAAGTGTTGCTTATGTTACTAGCTAGACCTACAGTCTAGCTCTAACTGCGTTTCGAATCAAACAAGCTATAATCTTACGATAAACTTTATCTAAAGCTAGCTATATGAAATACTACTAATAACAATTGATATGTGGTGGTAAACATATGAAAAAATGAAGGATTTTCATCAATTTACCAGCTAACTTGCTTCGGAAACACTGAAAATGAATGGGGTTGAACGGTGGAAAATGCAACGTTTGGAACTACAGGTCGCATGTGACACGCTTTACTTCCGCATTCCTCGATAACAATGGGAGTCTATGGAAGTGTCGCAACTCTCTTTTTCTATGGCTCTGGGTTGCAGATGGGTCCATTTAATATGAAACAAGCTGAACCCCCTTTGAGACAAGCTATTCTAACAACGTTTTCACCGGCAGTATTTTTCAGATGGAATCGCGATTCAAACGGTACCATCTGCTAACTGAAAATATGCCCTCAAACGCGACTTTTTGGTCTCAGTCTAGAGCCCTGCGTGGAGAAGCTGAATTGTTCTACGAGCAAGCTAGCCTAGCTGCTGTTGCTAGCCAAACTTCACTGAGGGGATTGTTTGAATGCGCCAGAAATTAACGTTTCTTTTGACAAAGTTTAGGCTGTGGCATTGAATACAGCGACGCACCACACAAGCTTGAGTTTAAATACATAATTTATTGTGACATTACTTACTGTACATGCAAGTCTTGAATTGCTTAAATGTATAATGCTGCTAGTAAATCACGGCACGATACAATACTTGCTGTGCAACAGCAATGCACGTTTTATCCATGCATCGTTGCTAACGTGTGCTGACGTTGTGAAGTAGGCTAGCACTGAGTTCCCTTCGTTGACAAAAGGCACTTTTTACCACAAAAACTGAATTTCAGCCTAAACCGTGCAACGGAATGTAAATAACAATACAAGCAACTCGTGCGATTGTGCGATTAGCGTGTGGTGGGCCTAAAAAAATGAAAACAAAAGTCCATAGCCCAGGGGCCTCAAGTGCTATTAACCCTTGTGTTATCTTCGGGTCATTCTGACCCATCAGTCATTGTGACCCACCGTCGTATTGCGACAACTTTACCGCATACCAAAACAAAGTGAATCATTTTCTTTTAACCGTTGGGCTGTCTCAGACCCCCCACATTGCGACGGTTAAAAGAAAATTATTTTTATTTGTTTTTGTATTGGGTAAAATTGGGTAAACACAACGATGGTTCGTTATGAACCTTTGGGTCATGTGACCCGAAGGCAGCACAAGGGTTAAGACGCCCCTGTCCCCTACACGAGCGTCTGGCTATTATCAAGTTGTGGTAGTGATTGGGGAAACGAAGCTTTCCGAATCAAGCCCGAAGCAACGAGCCATTTGAAGCAATTGCATCGAAAAGTATCGTTTTTTTCTGAACGTGTGATGCATCTTCTCCATAGGGACATCTGCTGGTTAATTCATAGTATGGCGACTGTATTGAGTGATTGAAAGAATGGAGTGACTTCAAGTCCTCGAGATCTCACAATCGTAATTAGTACGTTTTTTTCTTTATTTGTTTTTGATTTTCACTATACACATGTTTGTATTCTAAATTACAGTTGTGACTATACACTGACTTTGTTTAAGTTCAAGAAAGCAAATTAAATAAATAAATAAAAAGAGGCTACATACAGCAGGGGGGTATTCCAGAAAGCAGGGGACCGTATTACGAATCAAGATCAACATGCTCTGGATTACTTTAAAGATCCTGTAAAGTGGAATTGAAAATTAGTTTTTAAGTTCATCACACCACAGAAGAATGTGTTGTTACCCATCCAAATTCGAATGAGCAAGCATGTTAAATTAGGCTTTGAAATCGTCAGTAAATCTGAGGTCTTCTCTGCTTGAGACTGGGGGGGGGCGTGTCGCCTGAAAGAGCTGAAGCTCCACCCCCTCGAATTTATGGAATTTAGCAACAACAGCAACACTAGCTAAATCAATTGCAGATATCAGAACAGACCTACCTGAGTCTCTGAGTGGTATACCCACATAGCAAGCACTGTTGGCCCGCTGAGTGTTGGCACAATCGGCTGAAGTCCGGGTCGGCTGAAGCATTGTCTCACTTGATCGGGCCGACTCTGGCATGGTGTAGTCGTACTGACTACATCACACTGTACCTGGCCCGATTATGGTTCAAGTTATGTGTTACGTTGTTGATTCACGAGCATGACCGCTTTAGTCTGAGTGTTGGCACTATATCGGCTGATGTCCGGGTTGGCTGAAGCTATACGGTCTCATTAACCCTCGTGCTGCCTTCGGGTCACATGACCCAAAGGTTCATAACGAACCATCGTTGTGTTTACCCAATTTTACCCAATACAAAAACAAATTAAAATAATTTTCTTTTAACCTTTGCAATGTGGGGGGTCTGAGACAGCCTAGCTGTTAAAAGAAAATGCTTCACTTTGTCTTTGTATGCGGTAAATTTGTCGCAATACGACGGTGGGTCACAATGACTGATGGGTCAGAATGACCCGAAGATAACACAAGGGTTAAGTTGGGCCGACTTTGGCATGGTGTAGTTGTACTGACTACATCACACTGTACCTGGCCCGATTATGGTTCAAGTTATGTGTTACGTTGTTGATTCGTATGTATTAATTACTTTGTCTTTGCATCGTACCAGCTGAGTAACAATGCAACCGTCTATGATCTGACGTAGATAGGTCAAAGTGACGTAGATCGGTCATTTTTTGGCTCCGCCCATTAAAACCTGATCTGAAAACGGAAGAGAAACTGTTCTACGGTCTAAAGGATGATTTAACTCCACATTTCAGTGCAACAAAGTTTTCGCGCTTTGCACATGCTTTCAGGAACTCATTTCACACGTATATAGCCTAATGTACTGAGAAGCAAATCATGGAATCTGCTTTAGAGGATCTATAAGTTACACGAAGCCTAACAATCGCAATCACGATAAGCAGTGTGCGAATTCTACAATTACAATCGGGGGGGTCATCTCAGTGCTCATTTCGGTCTTTTGTCACGTACTCCCACCACACATCGTATTTCTCACGCGGAAAAACTATTTATAATATATTTAACCCTTGTGTTATCTTCGGGTCATTCTGACCCATCAGTCATTGTGACCCACCGTCGTATTGCGACAGATTTACCGCATACAAAGACAAAGTGAAGCATTTTCTTTTAACCGTTGGGCTGTCTCAGACCCCCCACATTGCAAAGGTTAAAAGAAAATTATTTTAATTTGTTTTTGTATTGGGTAAAATTGGGTAAACACAACGATGGTTCGTTATGAACCTTTGGGTCATGTGACCCGAAGGCAGCACGAGGGTTAATATGCCGCAGCGCCCAACCGAAATGTCTCTGTCCGCGCCTCTCTCACTATGGAACCGGCAGGAATAGAGCCCGTCTCCCCTGGAGTTCTAAGTTGAGCCTGCCACTTATCACCCAATCAAAAAAAAGAAAAGGTCTACACAATAGCTAATCAGAAAATAGCACTATTGCTCAAGCAGCCCTACATTTAATCTCAGCCCTAAAGAATAATAATAATTTAAAAGTTAATGAAGAAAGGGACATCTTTAGTTTTTTCATTCATTCAATATTTTGCATAATAATACATAAATGTATGAATTGTTATCCAGTGAAATTAGGGATTTATAGGCATGCAAACTCCTCACCTTTTTGAAACCAAAATAACCTACGTTCGTGGCCATGGCCAACACCCGTGCTTCCCAACTTTACTTTTTAAATTTAATTTTTTTTATTTAATACATTTTCTTCCAGGGGAGCATGCCCCCGGACCCACTTAGAGGGTCGGGGTTTCGCCGTATCTTTCTTACCTTTTTCACCCTTGACCTGTTTGCATGCCTGTTATTAGCAAGGGGGTTTTGCACTTTTGCAAGGCACTGTATTCATGTCACATTGTCATTGGGGGCTGAGCACCCCTAAAGGTCTGATCTTAGAATCGCCCCTGAGTCTAGGCCTAGTCATATCGTTATCACACGATGACTGACATTTTGTCACATTATAAACATATTTTTCAAAATAGGATTAGTAATTTTATTAGCACTAAATACATTTAAGTGTTATGCATAGTCGATGTTAAAGGTCACTTTTAAAATCATGTCATACTTTATCATTATATCCTGGCCATGGATGTATTGATCATTGCTGCCTTTCAAAAATGTCAGGTAAAAAGCAATTCATTAATTAATTTTGAGGGGGGGGGGGGGGGGGGGCTGGGGGAGGGGAAATGTCACTCTTGCCTGTCTTCAAAACTTGAGACCCCTGGCAATGAGACAGACAAGCTATCTAGCGATAGCTATCTTTTAAATTGGTGGTTAACCATGTTTCTATCATTAACATTCTTGTGAATGTTCTACAGCCAATTGCCATTACAAATACATTCGTGACAGATTTTTGGGGTATTAGATAGCAAACTTGCCTTTCTTGCACTCTCACGACGCAGAACGCACCGCTACACTGAGGTGATTCAACAAAGCTTCTGTATTGCACACTGCCTGGTCACTTGCGCGTGGTGTTTCTTTAGTTTTATTGGGCACTGGTCACTCGCGCTGTGTTTATTGAGTGAATTTTTACTATGGCAGTCAGTGTAATAGTGTGTGATATTCCCTGCCATAAAGTCAACATTTCTGTGTATCGCCAACCTGTTATTGAATGAATATGGTAACTATATTGTGATATTTACAATTACAGGTAAGAACGATATATAAATGTGTCGACCCCTGTGCTTTTTACCTCTTTTGGGGGGGTCCGAGCCTTAATTTCAAACGAAATTCGTTTGAAATTCGAAATTCGTTTGAAATTCGCTTAGTTTAATTAAAACTGTAGACATGCATGGAGTCCATTCAAGGCTAATCAGACAAATGCGGGACGGTTGTGCAAATCAGCAATGTAACATTAGCGCAGTAAACTAGCGATTTTTAAAAACGTTTCAGGTAAGAACATGGTTGCAAATACAAATGTAGGCTACAGAACTGTGTAGAGCACAAAACAAGACTGTCATAATTTTTTTTATCAATTATTTAAGACGAAAATATTACATTTATGGGACTCTGGATGATCTGTCCGCCATTGTTGCAGATAGCGCAGTATTCATATACCCCTAGGTTTCAACTTAGGCTGAATCCCAATACTACAGTACCCCTTACCCCTAGCCCTTAGTTTCCCCTAGCCCAGGGGTCGGCAACCCAAAATGTTGAAAGAGCCATATTGGACCAAAAAAATAAAATAAAAAATGTGTGGAGCCGCAAAAAATTAAAAGCCTTATATAAGCCTTATAATGAGGCAACACATGCTAGTGTCTATAGACCAATTATTTGTTTGTAAACATTCGGGATGCGCGCGCAATGTGGCTGCAGAAAACCGGGAAAGGATAGCCTTTATAATGGCTAGAGAAGTACACGGATTATACAACTAGTTCGATTTAAAAAGACCAAAAAGGTCGAGAAGGACAGCCTTTAAGAGAAAAGTCGATTCCCCATTGATCTGTCACATCCGAATTTTGATTTGGGTTACGGAAGACTTGAAATTTGAGTGAGAATGTCGCCAGGCAGACCGCATCTTATGCGGCAGCTATGTCTTCACATCACAAAGTTCATAATTTTACAGTCAATTATACACCTTAAAAGTCAAGCAGGGCAGCTTTAAAGAGATATGGGAATTCAGCTTTTAGCCAGCTGGTCCGATTATTTTTGTGATTTGTGTAAAACTGGCAATCTGAGTGAGACTGCGTCCCCGTTACACTGTTTTGACGTCGTTAGCCTCAGTCAGACTCGGGTCGCTCACTGGCAGTGTGCACAATGTTGTATTTCACTCCATTCCCCACTATAAACGTCAGGGAGGACTGCTTTTTGTAGATACAAGCCTGCTGAAGATAGCCAGCATCTCGGATTTATTTAACCAAGCCTGTTTCATTCATCATTTGCCTGAGAAAGCGACCTTCGTTAGCCAGGCTAGTTTTGCCCGAGCCAGCCTAGTTTTGCCCGTTCACTCCATTCTACAGTAAAAACGTCAGGGAGGACTGCCTTTTGTAGATACGAGCCTGCTGAAGATAGCCAACATCTCGGATTTCTTTAACCGAGCCTGTTTCATTCGTCATTTGCCTGAGAAAGTGACCTCCGTTAGCCAGGCTAGTTTTGCCCTATCACTTGGTCAGGCTATTTATAGGTATCGGCGGTCAAGTGACTTTTGTGCATGGACAACCGAGGTGAAATCAGTTTCATATTCGAGATTCAACAGACATTCATATTCGTACCTCCGTTCAGGCTCCGCGTCATATTTAGGGACCGGGGTAAAAGAGTAGACAGTCAGAATGTTTCTTCAATATCTTTGTAAAAAATCAACATAGAAAATTTAAACTTGTTGCACATTCTTCTACTACTAGCTGACCAAGTTGTCCAAGCTTTGGTTTGGTGATAAAGTTGATTATTGATTAACCCATAGACAATAAATCAATAAAACACCAATATTTCAGTATTTCCTCAATATCTTTGTCAAAAATGAAAATAGAAACTTTGAACTTGTTGCACATTCTTCTAATACTAGCAGACCAAGTTGTCCAAGCTTTGGTTTGGTGATAAAGTTGATTATTGATTAATCCATAGCCAATAAATCAAGAAAAAAACATTTTCCAATATTTCATCAATATCTTTGTCAACAATTGTCACTGAAACTTCAAACTTGTTTCACATTCTTCTACTCCTAGCTGACCAGCTTGTCCAAGCTTTGGTTTGGTGATAGAGTTGATTATTGATTAATCCATAGCCAATAAATCCATAAAAACACCAATATTTCAGTATTTCCTCAATAACTTTGTCAAAAATGAACATAGAAACTTCAGACCTGTTTCACATTCTTCTACTCCTAGCTGACCAAGTTGTCCAAGATTTGGTTTGGTGATAGAGTTGATTATTGATTAATCCATAGACAATAAATCAATAAAACACCAATATTTCAGTATTTCCTCAATATCTTTGTCAAAAATGAAAATAGAAACTTCAGACCTGTTTCACCGTCTTCTACTCCTAGCTGACCAAGTTGTCCAAGCTTTGGTTTGGTGATAAATTGATTATTGATTAACACATAGCCGATAAATCAACAAAAACACCAATATTTCAGTATTTCCTCAATAACTTTGTCAAAAATCAACATAGAAACTTCAGACCTGTTTCACATTCTTTCACTCCTAGCTGACCAGCTTTTCCAAGCTTTGGTTTGGTGATACAGTTGATTATTGATTAACCTATAACCGATAAATCCATAAAAACACCAATATTTCAGTATTTCCTCAATATCTTTGTCAAAAATGAAAATAGAAACTTCAGACCTGTTTCACAGTCTTCTACTCCTAGCTGACCAAGTTGTCCAAGCTTTGCTTTGGTGATAAATTGATTATTGATTAACAAATAGCCGATAAATCAACAAAAACACCAATATTTCAGTATTTCCTCAATAACTTTGTCAAAAATCAACATAGAAACTTCAGACCTGTTTCACATTCTTTTACTCCTAGCTGACCAGCTTGTCCAAGCTTTGGTTTGGTGATAGAGTTGATTATTGATTAACCTATAGCCGATAAATCCATAAAAACACCAATATTTCAGTATTTCCTCAATATCTTTGTCAAAAATGAACATAGAAACTTCAGACCTGTTTCACATTCTTCTACTCCTAGCTGACCAAGTTGTCCAATATTTGGTTTGGTGATAGAGTTGATTATTGATTAATCCATAGACAATAAATCAATAAAACCCCAATATTTCAGTATTTCCTCAATATCTTTGTCAAAAATGAACATAGAAACTTCAGACCTGTTTCACATTCTTCTACTCCTAGCTGACCAAGTTTTCCAAGATTTGGTTTGGTGATAGAGTTGATTATTGATTAATCCATAGACAATAAATCAATAAAAACACCAATATTTCAGTATTTCCTCAATATCTTTGTCAAAAATGAAAATAGAAACTTCAGACCTGTTTCACAGTCTTCTACTCCTAGCTGACCAAGTTGTCCAAGCTTTGGTTTGGTGATAAATTGATTATTGATTAACACATAGCCGATAAATCCATAAAAACACCAATATTTCAGTATTTCCTCAATAACTTTGTCAAAAATGAACATAGAAACTTCAGACCTGTTTCACATTCTTCTACTCCTAGCTGACCAAGTTGTCCAAGATTTGGTTTGGTGATAGAGTTGATTATTGATTAATCCATAGACAATAAATCAATAAAACACCAATATTTCAGTATTTCCTCAATATCTTTGTCAAAAATGAAAATAGAAACTTCAGACCTGTTTCACCGTCTTCTACTCCTAGCTGACCAAGTTGTCCAAGCTTTGGTTTGGTGATAAATTGATTATTGATTAACACATAGCCGATAAATCAACAAAAACACCAATATTTCAGTATTTCCTCAATAACTTTGTCAAAAATCAACATAGAAACTTCAGACCTGTTTCACATTCTTTCACTCCTAGCTGACCAGCTTTTCCAAGCTTTGGTTTGGTGATAGAGTTGATTATTGATTAACCTATAACCGATAAATCCATAAAAACACCAATATTTCAGTATTTCCTCAATATTTTGTCAAAAATGAAAATAGAAACTTCAGACCTGTTTCACAGTCTTCTACTCCTAGCTGACCAAGTTGTCCAAGCTTTGCTTTGGTGATAAATTGATTATTGATTAACACATAGCCGATAAATCAACAAAAACACCAATATTTCAGTATTTCCTCAATAACTTTGTCAAAAATCAACATAGAAACTTCAGACCTGTTTCACATTCTTTTACTCCTAGCTGACCAGCTTGTCCAAGCTTTGGTTTGGTGATAGAGTTGATTATTGATTAACCTATAGCCGATAAATCCATAAAAACACCAATATTTCAGTATTTCCTCAATATCTTTGTCAAAAATGAACATAGAAACTTCAGACCTGTTTCACATTCTTCTACTCCTAGCTGACCAAGTTGTCCAATATTTGGTTTGGTGATAAAGTTGATTATTGATTAATCCATAGACAATAAATCAATAAAACCCCAATATTTCAGTATTTCCTCAATATCTTTGTCAAAAATGAACATAGAAACTTCAGACCTGTTTCACATTCTTCTACTCCTAGCTGACCAAGTTTTCCAAGATTTGGTTTGGTGATAGAGTTGATTATTGATTAATCCATAGACAATAAATCAATAAAAACACCAATATTTCAGTATTTCCTCAATATCTTTGTCAAAAATGAAAATAGAAACTTCAGACCTGTTTCACAGTCTTCTACTCCTAGCTGACCAAGTTGTCCAAGCTTTGGTTTGGTGATAAATTGATTATTGATTAACACATAGCCGATAAATCCATAAAAACACCAATATTTCAGTATTTCCTCAATAACTTTGTCAAAAATGAACATAGAAACTTCAGACCTGTTTCACATTCTTCTACTCCTAGCTGACCAAGTTGTCCAAGATTTGGTTTGGTGATAGAGTTGATTATTGATTAATCCATAGACAATAAATCAATAAAACACCAATATTTCAGTATTTCCTCAATATCTTTGTCAAAAATGAAAATAGAAACTTCAGACCTGTTTCACCGTCTTCTACTCCTAGCTGACCAAGTTGTCCAAGATTTGGTTTGGTGATAGAGTTGATTATTGATTAATCCATAGACAATAAATCAATAAAACACCAATATTTCAGTATTTCCTCAATATCTTTGTCAAAAATGAAAATAGAAACTTCAGACCTGTTTCACCGTCTTCTACTCCTAGCTGACCAAGTTGTCCAAGCTTTGGTTTGGTGATAAATTGATTATTGATTAACACATAGCCGATAAATCAACAAAAACACCAATATTTCAGTATTTCCTCAATAACTTTGTCAAAAATCAACATAGAAACTTCAGACCTGTTTCACATTCTTTCACTCCTAGCTGACCAGCTTTTCCAAGCTTTGGTTTGGTGATAGAGTTGATTATTGATTAACCTATAACCGATAAATCCATAAAAACACCAATATTTCAGTATTTCCTCAATATCTTTGTCAAAAATGAAAATAGAAACTTCAGACCTGTTTCACAGTCTTCTACTCCTAGCTGACCAAGTTGTCCAAGCTTTGCTTTGGTGATAAATTGATTATTGATTAACAAATAGCCGATAAATCAACAAAAACACCAATATTTCAGTATTTCCTCAATAACTTTGTCAAAAATCAACATAGAAACTTCAGACCTGTTTCACATTCTTTTACTCCTAGCTGACCAGCTTGTCCAAGCTTTGGTTTGGTGATAGAGTTGATTATTGATTAACCTATAGCCGATAAATCCATAAAAACACCAATATTTCAGTATTTCCTCAATATCTTTGTCAAAAATGAACATAGAAACTTCAGACCTGTTTCACATTCTTCTACTCCTAGCTGACCAAGTTTTCCAATATTTGGTTTGGTGATAGAGTTGATTATTGATTAATCCATAGACAATAAATCAATAAAACCCCAATATTTCAGTATTTCCTCAATATCTTTGTCAAAAATGAACATAGAAACTTCAGACCTGTTTCACATTCTTCTACTCCTAGCTGACCAAGTTTTCCAAGATTTGGTTTGGTGATAGAGTTGATTATTGATTAATCCATAGACAATAAATCAATAAAAACACCAATATTTCAGTATTTCCTCAATATCTTTGTCAAAAATGAAAATAGAAACTTCAGACCTGTTTCACAGTCTTCTACTCCTAGCTGACCAAGTTGTCCAAGCTTTGGTTTGGTGATAAATTGATTATTGATTAACACATAGCCGATAAATCCATAAAAACACCAATATTTCAGTATTTCCTCAATAACTTTGTCAAAAATGAACATAGAAACTTCAGACCTGTTTCACATTCTTCTACTCCTAGCTGACCAAGTTGTCCAAGATTTGGTTTGGTGATAGAGTTGATTATTGATTAATCCATAGACAATAAATCAATAAAACACCAATATTTCAGTATTTCCTCAATATCTTTGTCAAAAATGAAAATAGAAACTTCAGACCTGTTTCACCGTCTTCTACTCCTAGCTGACCAAGTTGTCCAAGCTTTGGTTTGGTGATAAATTGATTATTGATTAACACATAGCCGATAAATCAACAAAAACACCAATATTTCAGTATTTCCTCAATAACTTTGTCAAAAATCAACATAGAAACTTCAGACCTGTTTCACATTCTTTCACTCCTAGCTGACCAGCTTTTCCAAGCTTTGGTTTGGTGATAGAGTTGATTATTGATTAACCTATAACCGATAAATCCATAAAAACACCAATATTTCAGTATTTCCTCAATATTTTGTCAAAAATGAAAATAGAAACTTCAGACCTGTTTCACAGTCTTCTACTCCTAGCTGACCAAGTTGTCCAAGCTTTGCTTTGGTGATAAATTGATTATTGATTAACACATAGCCGATAAATCAACAAAAACACCAATATTTCAGTATTTCCTCAATAACTTTGTCAAAAATCAACATAGAAACTTCAGACCTGTTTCACATTCTTTTACTCCTAGCTGACCAGCTTGTCCAAGCTTTGGTTTGGTGATAGAGTTGATTATTGATTAACCTATAGCCGATAAATCCATAAAAACACCAATATTTCAGTATTTCCTCAATATCTTTGTCAAAAATGAACATAGAAACTTCAGACCTGTTTCACATTCTTCTACTCCTAGCTGACCAAGTTGTCCAATATTTGGTTTGGTGATAAAGTTGATTATTGATTAATCCATAGACAATAAATCAATAAAACCCCAATATTTCAGTATTTCCTCAATATCTTTGTCAAAAATGAACATAGAAACTTCAGACCTGTTTCACATTCTTCTACTCCTAGCTGACCAAGTTTTCCAAGATTTGGTTTGGTGATAGAGTTGATTATTGATTAATCCATAGACAATAAATCAATAAAAACACCAATATTTCAGTATTTCCTCAATATCTTTGTCAAAAATGAAAATAGAAACTTCAGACCTGTTTCACAGTCTTCTACTCCTAGCTGACCAAGTTGTCCAAGCTTTGGTTTGGTGATAAATTGATTATTGATTAACACATAGCCGATAAATCCATAAAAACACCAATATTTCAGTATTTCCTCAATAACTTTGTCAAAAATGAACATAGAAACTTCAGACCTGTTTCACATTCTTCTACTCCTAGCTGACCAAGTTTTCCAAGATTTGGTTTGGTGATAGAGTTGATTATTGATTAATCCATAGACAATAAATCAATAAAACACCAATATTTCAGTATTTCCTCAATATCTTTGTCAAAAATGAAAATAGAAACTTCAGACCTGTTTCACCGTCTTCTACTCCTAGCTGACCCAGTTGTCCAAGCTTTGGTTTGGTTATAAATTGATTATTGATTAACATATAGCCGATAAATCAACAAAAACACCAATATTTCAGTATTTCCTCAATAACTTTGTCAAAAATCAACATAGAAACTTCAGACCTGTTTCACATTCTTTCACTCCTAGCTGACCAGCTTTTCCAAGCTTTGGTTTGGTGATAGAGTTGATTATTGATTAACCTATAACCGATAAATCCATAAAAACACCAATATTTCAGTATTTCCTCAATATCTTTGTCAAAAATGAAAATAGAAACTTCAGACCTGTTTCACAGTCTTCTACTCCTAGCTGACCAAGTTGTCCAAGCTTTGCTTTGGTGATAAATTGATTATTGATTAACACATAGCCGATAAATCAACAAAAACACCAATATTTCAGTATTTCCTCAATAACTTTGTCAAAAATCAACATAGAAACTTCAGACCTGTTTCACATTCTTTTACTCCTAGCTGACCAGCTTGTCCAAGCTTTGGTTTGGTGATAGAGTTGATTATTGATTAACCTATAGCCGATAAATCCATAAAAACACCAATATTTCAGTATTTCCTCAATATCTTTGTCAAAAATGAACATAGAAACTTCAGACCTGTTTCACATTCTTCTACTCCTAGCTGACCAAGTTGTCCAATATTTGGTTTGGTGATAGAGTTGATTATTGATTAATCCATAGACAATAAATCAATAAAACCCCAATATTTCAGTATTTCCTCAATATCTTTGTCAAAAATGAACATAGAAACTTCAGACCTGTTTCACATTCTTCTACTCCTAGCTGACCAAGTTTTCCAAGATTTGGTTTGGTGATAGAGTTGATTATTGATTAATCCATAGACAATAAATCAATAAAAACACCAATATTTCAGTATTTCCTCAATATCTTTGTCAAAAATGAATATAGAAACTTCAGACCTGTTTCACAGTCTTCTACTCCTAGCTGACCAAGTTGTCCAAGCTTTGGTTTGGTGATAAATTGATTATTGATTAACACATAGCCGATAAATCAACAAAAACACCAATATTTCAGTATTTCCTCAATAACTTTGTCAAAAATCAACATAGAAACTTCAGACCTGTTTCACATTCTTTCACTCCTAGCTGACCAGCTTGTCCAAGCTTTGGTTTGGTGATAGAGTTGATTATTGATTAACCTATAGCCGATAAATCCATAAAAACACCAATATTTCAGTATTTCCTCAATATCTTTGTCAAAAATGAAAATAGAAACTTCAGACCTGTTTCACCGTCTTCTACTCCTAGCTGACCAAGTTGTCCAAGCTTTGGTTTGGTGATAAATTGATTATTGATTAACACATAGCCGATAAATCAACAAAAACACCAATATTTCAGTATTTCCTCAATAACTTTGTCAAAAATCAACATAGAAACTTCAGACCTGTTTCACATTCTTTCACTCCTAGCTGACCAGCTTTTCCAAGCTTTGGTTTGGTGATAGAGTTGATTATTGATTAACCTATAACCGATAAATCCATAAAAACACCAATATTTCAGTATTTCCTCAATATCTTTGTCAAAAATGAAAATAGAAACTTCAGACCTGTTTCACAGTCTTCTACTCCTAGCTGACCAAGTTGTCCAAGCTTTGCTTTGGTGATAAATTGATTATTGATTAACAAATAGCCGATAAATCAACAAAAACACCAATATTTCAGTATTTCCTCAATAACTTTGTCAAAAATCAACATAGAAACTTCAGACCTGTTTCACATTCTTTTACTCCTAGCTGACCAGCTTGTCCAAGCTTTGGTTTGGTGATAGAGTTGATTATTGATTAACCTATAGCCGATAAATCCATAAAAACACCAATATTTCAGTATTTCCTCAATATCTTTGTCAAAAATGAACATAGAAACTTCAGACCTGTTTCACATTCTTCTACTCCTAGCTGACCAAGTTGTCCAATATTTGGTTTGGTGATAGAGTTGATTATTGATTAATCCATCGACAATAAATCAATAAAACCCCAATATTTCAGTATTTCCTCAATATCTTTGTCAAAAATGAAAATAGAAACTTCAGACCTGTTTCACCGTCTTCTACTCCTAGCTGACCAAGTTGTCCAAGATTTGGTTTGGTGATAGAGTTGATTATTGATTAATCCATAGACAATAAATCAATAAAACACCAATATTTCAGTATTTCCTCAATATCTTTGTCAAAAATGAAAATAGAAACTTCAGACCTGTTTCACCGTCTTCTACTCCTAGCTGACCAAGTTGTCCAAGCTTTGGTTTGGTGATAAATTGATTATTGATTAACACATAGCCGATAAATCAACAAAAACACCAATATTTCAGTATTTCCTCAATAACTTTGTCAAAAATCAACATAGAAACTTCAGACCTGTTTCACATTCTTTCACTCCTAGCTGACCAGCTTTTCCAAGCTTTGGTTTGGTGATAGAGTTGATTATTGATTAACCTATAACCGATAAATCCATAAAAACACCAATATTTCAGTATTTCCTCAATATCTTTGTCAAAAATGAAAATAGAAACTTCAGACCTGTTTCACAGTCTTCTACTCCTAGCTGACCAAGTTGTCCAAGCTTTGCTTTGGTGATAAATTGATTATTGATTAACAAATAGCCGATAAATCAACAAAAACACCAATATTTCAGTATTTCCTCAATAACTTTGTCAAAAATCAACATAGAAACTTCAGACCTGTTTCACATTCTTTTACTCCTAGCTGACCAGCTTGTCCAAGCTTTGGTTTGGTGATAGAGTTGATTATTGATTAACCTATAGCCGATAAATCCATAAAAACACCAATATTTCAGTATTTCCTCAATATCTTTGTCAAAAATGAACATAGAAACTTCAGACCTGTTTCACATTCTTCTACTCCTAGCTGACCAAGTTTTCCAATATTTGGTTTGGTGATAGAGTTGATTATTGATTAATCCATAGACAATAAATCAATAAAACCCCAATATTTCAGTATTTCCTCAATATCTTTGTCAAAAATGAACATAGAAACTTCAGACCTGTTTCACATTCTTCTACTCCTAGCTGACCAAGTTTTCCAAGATTTGGTTTGGTGATAGAGTTGATTATTGATTAATCCATAGACAATAAATCAATAAAAACACCAATATTTCAGTATTTCCTCAATATCTTTGTCAAAAATGAAAATAGAAACTTCAGACCTGTTTCACAGTCTTCTACTCCTAGCTGACCAAGTTGTCCAAGCTTTGGTTTGGTGATAAATTGATTATTGATTAACACATAGCCGATAAATCCATAAAAACACCAATATTTCAGTATTTCCTCAATAACTTTGTCAAAAATGAACATAGAAACTTCAGACCTGTTTCACATTCTTCTACTCCTAGCTGACCAAGTTGTCCAAGATTTGGTTTGGTGATAGAGTTGATTATTGATTAATCCATAGACAATAAATCAATAAAACACCAATATTTCAGTATTTCCTCAATATCTTTGTCAAAAATGAAAATAGAAACTTCAGACCTGTTTCACCGTCTTCTACTCCTAGCTGACCAAGTTGTCCAAGCTTTGGTTTGGTGATAAATTGATTATTGATTAACACATAGCCGATAAATCAACAAAAACACCAATATTTCAGTATTTCCTCAATAACTTTGTCAAAAATCAACATAGAAACTTCAGACCTGTTTCACATTCTTTCACTCCTAGCTGACCAGCTTTTCCAAGCTTTGGTTTGGTGATAGAGTTGATTATTGATTAACCTATAACCGATAAATCCATAAAAACACCAATATTTCAGTATTTCCTCAATATTTTGTCAAAAATGAAAATAGAAACTTCAGACCTGTTTCACAGTCTTCTACTCCTAGCTGACCAAGTTGTCCAAGCTTTGCTTTGGTGATAAATTGATTATTGATTAACACATAGCCGATAAATCAACAAAAACACCAATATTTCAGTATTTCCTCAATAACTTTGTCAAAAATCAACATAGAAACTTCAGACCTGTTTCACATTCTTTTACTCCTAGCTGACCAGCTTGTCCAAGCTTTGGTTTGGTGATAGAGTTGATTATTGATTAACCTATAGCCGATAAATCCATAAAAACACCAATATTTCAGTATTTCCTCAATATCTTTGTCAAAAATGAACATAGAAACTTCAGACCTGTTTCACATTCTTCTACTCCTAGCTGACCAAGTTGTCCAATATTTGGTTTGGTGATAAAGTTGATTATTGATTAATCCATAGACAATAAATCAATAAAACCCCAATATTTCAGTATTTCCTCAATATCTTTGTCAAAAATGAACATAGAAACTTCAGACCTGTTTCACATTCTTCTACTCCTAGCTGACCAAGTTTTCCAAGATTTGGTTTGGTGATAGAGTTGATTATTGATTAATCCATAGACAATAAATCAATAAAAACACCAATATTTCAGTATTTCCTCAATATCTTTGTCAAAAATGAAAATAGAAACTTCAGACCTGTTTCACAGTCTTCTACTCCTAGCTGACCAAGTTGTCCAAGCTTTGGTTTGGTGATAAATTGATTATTGATTAACACATAGCCGATAAATCCATAAAAACACCAATATTTCAGTATTTCCTCAATAACTTTGTCAAAAATGAACATAGAAACTTCAGACCTGTTTCACATTCTTCTACTCCTAGCTGACCAAGTTTTCCAAGATTTGGTTTGGTGATAGAGTTGATTATTGATTAATCCATAGACAATAAATCAATAAAACACCAATATTTCAGTATTTCCTCAATATCTTTGTCAAAAATGAAAATAGAAACTTCAGACCTGTTTCACCGTCTTCTACTCCTAGCTGACCCAGTTGTCCAAGCTTTGGTTTGGTTATAAATTGATTATTGATTAACATATAGCCGATAAATCAACAAAAACACCAATATTTCAGTATTTCCTCAATAACTTTGTCAAAAATCAACATAGAAACTTCAGACCTGTTTCACATTCTTTCACTCCTAGCTGACCAGCTTTTCCAAGCTTTGGTTTGGTGATAGAGTTGATTATTGATTAACCTATAACCGATAAATCCATAAAAACACCAATATTTCAGTATTTCCTCAATATCTTTGTCAAAAATGAAAATAGAAACTTCAGACCTGTTTCACAGTCTTCTACTCCTAGCTGACCAAGTTGTCCAAGCTTTGCTTTGGTGATAAATTGATTATTGATTAACACATAGCCGATAAATCAACAAAAACACCAATATTTCAGTATTTCCTCAATAACTTTGTCAAAAATCAACATAGAAACTTCAGACCTGTTTCACATTCTTTTACTCCTAGCTGACCAGCTTGTCCAAGCTTTGGTTTGGTGATAGAGTTGATTATTGATTAACCTATAGCCGATAAATCCATAAAAACACCAATATTTCAGTATTTCCTCAATATCTTTGTCAAAAATGAACATAGAAACTTCAGACCTGTTTCACATTCTTCTACTCCTAGCTGACCAAGTTGTCCAATATTTGGTTTGGTGATAGAGTTGATTATTGATTAATCCATAGACAATAAATCAATAAAACCCCAATATTTCAGTATTTCCTCAATATCTTTGTCAAAAATGAACATAGAAACTTCAGACCTGTTTCACATTCTTCTACTCCTAGCTGACCAAGTTTTCCAAGATTTGGTTTGGTGATAGAGTTGATTATTGATTAATCCATAGACAATAAATCAATAAAAACACCAATATTTCAGTATTTCCTCAATATCTTTGTCAAAAATGAATATAGAAACTTCAGACCTGTTTCACAGTCTTCTACTCCTAGCTGACCAAGTTGTCCAAGCTTTGGTTTGGTGATAAATTGATTATTGATTAACACATAGCCGATAAATCAACAAAAACACCAATATTTCAGTATTTCCTCAATAACTTTGTCAAAAATCAACATAGAAACTTCAGACCTGTTTCACATTCTTTCACTCCTAGCTGACCAGCTTGTCCAAGCTTTGGTTTGGTGATAGAGTTGATTATTGATTAACCTATAGCCGATAAATCCATAAAAACACCAATATTTCAGTATTTCCTCAATATCTTTGTCAAAAATGAAAATAGAAACTTCAGACCTGTTTCACCGTCTTCTACTCCTAGCTGACCAAGTTGTCCAAGCTTTGGTTTGGTGATAAATTGATTATTGATTAACACATAGCCGATAAATCAACAAAAACACCAATATTTCAGTATTTCCTCAATAACTTTGTCAAAAATCAACATAGAAACTTCAGACCTGTTTCACATTCTTTCACTCCTAGCTGACCAGCTTTTCCAAGCTTTGGTTTGGTGATAGAGTTGATTATTGATTAACCTATAACCGATAAATCCATAAAAACACCAATATTTCAGTATTTCCTCAATATCTTTGTCAAAAATGAAAATAGAAACTTCAGACCTGTTTCACAGTCTTCTACTCCTAGCTGACCAAGTTGTCCAAGCTTTGCTTTGGTGATAAATTGATTATTGATTAACAAATAGCCGATAAATCAACAAAAACACCAATATTTCAGTATTTCCTCAATAACTTTGTCAAAAATCAACATAGAAACTTCAGACCTGTTTCACATTCTTTTACTCCTAG
The DNA here is from genome assembly GCF_963692335.1 of Osmerus eperlanus. Taxonomy (NCBI): domain Eukaryota; kingdom Metazoa; phylum Chordata; class Actinopteri; order Osmeriformes; family Osmeridae; genus Osmerus; species Osmerus eperlanus. The sequence goes on from NC_085041.1 coordinate 8,462,963, forward strand.
CTGACCAGCTTGTCCAAGCTTTGGTTTGGTGATAGAGTTGATTATTGATTAACCTATAGCCGATAAATCCATAAAAACACCAATATTTCAGTATTTCCTCAATATCTTTGTCAAAAATGAACATAGAAACTTCAGACCTGTTTCACATTCTTCTACTCCTAGCTGACCAAGTTGTCCAATATTTGGTTTGGTGATAGAGTTGATTATTGATTAATCCATCGACAATAAATCAATAAAACCCCAATATTTCAGTATTTCCTCAATATCTTTGTCAAAAATGAACATAGAAACTTCAGACCTGTTTCACATTCTTCTACTCCTAGCTGACCAAGTTTTCCAAGATTTGGTTTGGTGATAGAGTTGATTATTGATTAATCCATAGACAATAAATCAATAAAAACACCAATATTTCAGTATTTCCTCAATATCTTTGTCAAAAATGAAAATAGAAACTTCAGACCTGTTTCACAGTCTTCTACTCCTAGCTGACCAAGTTGTCCAAGCTTTGGTTTGGTGATAAATTGATTATTGATTAACACATAGCCGATAAATCCATAAAAACACCAATATTTCAGTATTTCCTCAATAACTTTGTCAAAAATGAACATAGAAACTTCAGACCTGTTTCACATTCTTCTACTCCTAGCTGACCAAGTTGTCCAAGATTTGGTTTGGTGATAGAGTTGATTATTGATTAATCCATAGACAATAAATCAATAAAACACCAATATTTCAGTATTTCCTCAATATCTTTGTCAAAAATGAAAATAGAAACTTCAGACCTGTTTCACCGTCTTCTACTCCTAGCTGACCAAGTTGTCCAAGCTTTGGTTTGGTGATAAATTGATTATTGATTAACACATAGCCGATAAATCAACAAAAACACCAATATTTCAGTATTTCCTCAATAACTTTGTCAAAAATCAACATAGAAACTTCAGACCTGTTTCACATTCTTTCACTCCTAGCTGACCAGCTTTTCCAAGCTTTGGTTTGGTGATAGAGTTGATTATTGATTAACCTATAACCGATAAATCCATAAAAACACCAATATTTCAGTATTTCCTCAATATTTTGTCAAAAATGAAAATAGAAACTTCAGACCTGTTTCACAGTCTTCTACTCCTAGCTGACCAAGTTGTCCAAGCTTTGCTTTGGTGATAAATTGATTATTGATTAACACATAGCCGATAAATCAACAAAAACACCAATATTTCAGTATTTCCTCAATAACTTTGTCAAAAATCAACATAGAAACTTCAGACCTGTTTCACATTCTTTTACTCCTAGCTGACCAGCTTGTCCAAGCTTTGGTTTGGTGATAGAGTTGATTATTGATTAACCTATAGCCGATAAATCCATAAAAACACCAATATTTCAGTATTTCCTCAATATCTTTGTCAAAAATGAACATAGAAACTTCAGACCTGTTTCACATTCTTCTACTCCTAGCTGACCAAGTTGTCCAATATTTGGTTTGGTGATAAAGTTGATTATTGATTAATCCATAGACAATAAATCAATAAAACCCCAATATTTCAGTATTTCCTCAATATCTTTGTCAAAAATGAACATAGAAACTTCAGACCTGTTTCACATTCTTCTACTCCTAGCTGACCAAGTTTTCCAAGATTTGGTTTGGTGATAGAGTTGATTATTGATTAATCCATAGACAATAAATCAATAAAAACACCAATATTTCAGTATTTCCTCAATATCTTTGTCAAAAATGAAAATAGAAACTTCAGACCTGTTTCACAGTCTTCTACTCCTAGCTGACCAAGTTGTCCAAGCTTTGGTTTGGTGATAAATTGATTATTGATTAACACATAGCCGATAAATCCATAAAAACACCAATATTTCAGTATTTCCTCAATAACTTTGTCAAAAATGAACATAGAAACTTCAGACCTGTTTCACATTCTTCTACTCCTAGCTGACCAAGTTGTCCAAGATTTGGTTTGGTGATAGAGTTGATTATTGATTAATCCATAGACAATAAATCAATAAAACACCAATATTTCAGTATTTCCTCAATATCTTTGTCAAAAATGAAAATAGAAACTTCAGACCTGTTTCACCGTCTTCTACTCCTAGCTGACCAAGTTGTCCAAGATTTGGTTTGGTGATAGAGTTGATTATTGATTAATCCATAGACAATAAATCAATAAAACACCAATATTTCAGTATTTCCTCAATATCTTTGTCAAAAATGAAAATAGAAACTTCAGACCTGTTTCACCGTCTTCTACTCCTAGCTGACCAAGTTGTCCAAGCTTTGGTTTGGTGATAAATTGATTATTGATTAACACATAGCCGATAAATCAACAAAAACACCAATATTTCAGTATTTCCTCAATAACTTTGTCAAAAATCAACATAGAAACTTCAGACCTGTTTCACATTCTTTCACTCCTAGCTGACCAGCTTTTCCAAGCTTTGGTTTGGTGATAGAGTTGATTATTGATTAACCTATAACCGATAAATCCATAAAAACACCAATATTTCAGTATTTCCTCAATATCTTTGTCAAAAATGAAAATAGAAACTTCAGACCTGTTTCACAGTCTTCTACTCCTAGCTGACCAAGTTGTCCAAGCTTTGCTTTGGTGATAAATTGATTATTGATTAACAAATAGCCGATAAATCAACAAAAACACCAATATTTCAGTATTTCCTCAATAACTTTGTCAAAAATCAACATAGAAACTTCAGACCTGTTTCACATTCTTTTACTCCTAGCTGACCAGCTTGTCCAAGCTTTGGTTTGGTGATAGAGTTGATTATTGATTAACCTATAGCCGATAAATCCATAAAAACACCAATATTTCAGTATTTCCTCAATATCTTTGTCAAAAATGAACATAGAAACTTCAGACCTGTTTCACATTCTTCTACTCCTAGCTGACCAAGTTGTCCAATATTTGGTTTGGTGATAGAGTTGATTATTGATTAATCCATAGACAATAAATCAATAAAACCCCAATATTTCAGTATTTCCTCAATATCTTTGTCAAAAATGAACATAGAAACTTCAGACCTGTTTCACATTCTTCTACTCCTAGCTGACCAAGTTTTCCAAGATTTGGTTTGGTGATAGAGTTGATTATTGATTAATCCATAGACAATAAATCAATAAAAACACCAATATTTCAGTATTTCCTCAATATCTTTGTCAAAAATGAAAATAGAAACTTCAGACCTGTTTCACAGTCTTCTACTCCTAGCTGACCAAGTTGTCCAAGCTTTGGTTTGGTGATAAATTGATTATTGATTAACACATAGCCGATAAATCCATAAAAACACCAATATTTCAGTATTTCCTCAATAACTTTGTCAAAAATGAACATAGAAACTTCAGACCTGTTTCACATTCTTCTACTCCTAGCTGACCAAGTTGTCCAAGATTTGGTTTGGTGATAGAGTTGATTATTGATTAATCCATAGACAATAAATCAATAAAACACCAATATTTCAGTATTTCCTCAATATCTTTGTCAAAAATGAAAATAGAAACTTCAGACCTGTTTCACCGTCTTCTACTCCTAGCTGACCAAGTTGTCCAAGCTTTGGTTTGGTGATAAATTGATTATTGATTAACACATAGCCGATAAATCAACAAAAACACCAATATTTCAGTATTTCCTCAATAACTTTGTCAAAAATCAACATAGAAACTTCAGACCTGTTTCACATTCTTTCACTCCTAGCTGACCAGCTTTTCCAAGCTTTGGTTTGGTGATAGAGTTGATTATTGATTAACCTATAACCGATAAATCCATAAAAACACCAATATTTCAGTATTTCCTCAATATTTTGTCAAAAATGAAAATAGAAACTTCAGACCTGTTTCACAGTCTTCTACTCCTAGCTGACCAAGTTGTCCAAGCTTTGCTTTGGTGATAAATTGATTATTGATTAACACATAGCCGATAAATCAACAAAAACACCAATATTTCAGTATTTCCTCAATAACTTTGTCAAAAATCAACATAGAAACTTCAGACCTGTTTCACATTCTTTTACTCCTAGCTGACCAGCTTGTCCAAGCTTTGGTTTGGTGATAGAGTTGATTATTGATTAACCTATAGCCGATAAATCCATAAAAACACCAATATTTCAGTATTTCCTCAATATCTTTGTCAAAAATGAACATAGAAACTTCAGACCTGTTTCACATTCTTCTACTCCTAGCTGACCAAGTTGTCCAATATTTGGTTTGGTGATAAAGTTGATTATTGATTAATCCATAGACAATAAATCAATAAAACCCCAATATTTCAGTATTTCCTCAATATCTTTGTCAAAAATGAACATAGAAACTTCAGACCTGTTTCACATTCTTCTACTCCTAGCTGACCAAGTTTTCCAAGATTTGGTTTGGTGATAGAGTTGATTATTGATTAATCCATAGACAATAAATCAATAAAAACACCAATATTTCAGTATTTCCTCAATATCTTTGTCAAAAATGAAAATAGAAACTTCAGACCTGTTTCACAGTCTTCTACTCCTAGCTGACCAAGTTGTCCAAGCTTTGGTTTGGTGATAAATTGATTATTGATTAACACATAGCCGATAAATCCATAAAAACACCAATATTTCAGTATTTCCTCAATAACTTTGTCAAAAATGAACATAGAAACTTCAGACCTGTTTCACATTCTTCTACTCCTAGCTGACCAAGTTGTCCAAGATTTGGTTTGGTGATAGAGTTGATTATTGATTAATCCATAGACAATAAATCAATAAAACACCAATATTTCAGTATTTCCTCAATATCTTTGTCAAAAATGAAAATAGAAACTTCAGACCTGTTTCACCGTCTTCTACTCCTAGCTGACCCAGTTGTCCAAGCTTTGGTTTGGTTATAAATTGATTATTGATTAACATATAGCCGATAAATCAACAAAAACACCAATATTTCAGTATTTCCTCAATAACTTTGTCAAAAATCAACATAGAAACTTCAGACCTGTTTCACATTCTTTCACTCCTAGCTGACCAGCTTTTCCAAGCTTTGGTTTGGTGATAGAGTTGATTATTGATTAACCTATAACCGATAAATCCATAAAAACACCAATATTTCAGTATTTCCTCAATATCTTTGTCAAAAATGAAAATAGAAACTTCAGACCTGTTTCACAGTCTTCTACTCCTAGCTGACCAAGTTGTCCAAGCTTTACTTTGGTGATAAATTGATTATTGATTAACACATAGCCGATAAATCAACAAAAACCCCAATATTTCAGTATTTCCTCAATATCTTTGTCAAAAATGAACATAGAAACTTCAGACCTGTTTCACATTCTTCTACTCCTAGCTGACCAAGTTTTCCAAGATTTGGTTTGGTGATAGAGTTGATTATTGATTAATCCATAGACAATAAATCAATAAAAACACCAATATTTCAGTATTTCCTCAATATCTTTGTCAAAAATGAATATAGAAACTTCAGACCTGTTTCACAGTCTTCTACTCCTAGCTGACCAAGTTGTCCAAGCTTTGGTTTGGTGATAAATTGATTATTGATTAACACATAGCCGATAAATCAACAAAAACACCAATATTTCAGTATTTCCTCAATAACTTTGTCAAAAATCAACATAGAAACTTCAGACCTGTTTCACATTCTTTCACTCCTAGCTGACCAGCTTGTCCAAGCTTTGGTTTGGTGATAGAGTTGATTATTGATTAACCTATAGCCGATAAATCCATAAAAACACCAATATTTCAGTATTTCCTCAATATCTTTGTCAAAAATGAAAATAGAAACTTCAGACCTGTTTCACAGTCTTCTACTCCTAGCTGACCAAGTTGTCCAAGCTTTGGTTTGGTGATAAATTGATTATTGATTAACACATAGGCGATATATCAACAAAAACACCAATATTTCAGTATTTCCTCAATAACTTTGTCAAAAATCAACATAGAAACTTCAGACCTGTTTCACATTCTTTTACTCCTAGCTGCCCAGCTTGTCCAAGCTTTGATTATTGATTAACCTATAGCCGATAAATCCATAAAAACACCAATATTTCAGTATTTCCTCAATATCTTTGTCAAAAATGAACATAGAAACTTCAGACCTGTTTCACATTCTTCTACTCCTAGCTGACCAAGTTGTCCAATATTTGGTTTGGTGATAGAGTTGATTATTGATTAATCCATAGACAATAAATCAATAAAACCCCAATATTTCAGTATTTCCTCAATATCTTTGTCAAAAATGAAAATAGAAACTTCAGACCTGTTTCACATTCTTTTACTCCTAGCTGACTAAGTTGTCCAAGCTTTGGTTTGGTGATAAAGTTGATTATTGATTAATCCATAGCCAATAAGTCTATAAAAACACCAATATTTCTGTATTTCCTCAATATCTTTGTAAAAAATGAACATAGAAACTTTGAACTTGTTGCACATTCTTCTAATACTAGCATACCAAGTTGTCCAAGCTTTGGTTTGGTGATAAAGTTGATTATTGATTAACCTATAGCCAATAAATCAAGAAAAACACATTTTCCAATATTTCATCAATATCTTTGTCAACAATGATCACAGAAACTTCAAACTTGTTTCACATTCTTCTACTGCTAGCTGACCAGCTTGTCCAAGCTTTGGTTTGGTGATAGAGTTGATTATTGATTAACCTATAGCCGATAAATCCATAAAAACACAAATATTTCAGTATTTCCTCAATATCTTTGTAAAAAATGAACATAGAAACTTTGAACTTGTTGCACATTCTTCTAATACTAGCAGACCAAGTTGTCCAAGCTTTGGTTTGGTGATAAAGTTGATTATTGATTAATCCATAGCCAATAAACCAAGAAAACATTTTCCAATATTTCATCAATATCTTTGTCAACAATGATGACAGAAACTTCAAACTTGTTTCACATTCTTCTACTCCTAGCTGACCAGCTTGTCCAAGCTTTGGTTTGGTGATAGAGTTGATTATTGATTAATCCATAGCCAATAAATCAATAAAAACACCAATATTTCAGTATTTCCTCAATATCTTTGTCAAAAATGAACATAGAAACTTCAGACCTGTTTCACATTCTTCTACTCCTAGCTGACCAAGTTGTCCAAGCTTTGGTTTGGTGATAAAGTTGATTATTGATTAACCTATAGCCGATAAATCCATAAAAACACCAATATTTCAGTATTTCCTCAATAACTTTGTCAAAAATGAACATAGAAACTTCAGACCTGTTTCACATTCTTCTACTCCTAGCTGACCAAGTTGTCCAAGATTTGGTTTGGTGATAGAGTTGATTATTGATTAATCCATAGACAATAAATCAATAAAAACACCAATATTTCAGTATTTCCTCAATATCTTTGTCAAAAATGAAAATAGAAACTTCAGACCTGTTTCACAGTCTTCTACTCCTAGCTGACCAAGTTGTCCAAGCTTTGGTTTGGTGATAAATTGATTATTGATTAACACATAGCCGATAAATCAACAAAAACACAAATATTTCAGTATTTCCTCAATAACTTTGTCAAAAATGAACATAGAAACTTCAGACCTGTTTCACATTCTTCTACTCCTAGCTGACCAAGTTGTCCAAGATTTGGTTTGGTGATAGAGTTGATTATTGATTAATCCATAGACAATAAATCAATAAAAACACCAATATTTCAGTATTTCCTCAATATCTTTGTCAAAAATGAAAATAGAAACTTCAGACCTGTTTCACAGTCTTCTACTCCTAGCTGACCAAGTTGTCCAAGCTTTGGTTTGGTGATAAATTGATTATTGATTAACACATAGCCGATAAATCAACAAAAACACCAATATTTCAGTATTTCCTCAATAACTTTGTCAAAAATCAACATAGAAACTTCAGACCTGTTTCACATTCTTTTACTCCTAGCTGACCAGCTTGTCCAAGCTTTGGTTTGGTGATAGAGTTGATTATTGATTAACCTATAGCCAATAAATCAAGAAAAACACATTTTCCAATATTTCATCAATATCTTTGTCGACAATGATCACAGAAACTTCAAACTTGTTTCACATTCTTCTACTGCTAGCTGACCAGCTTGTCCAAGCTTTGGTTTGGTGATAGAGTTGATTATTGATTAACCTATAGCCGATAAATCCATAAAAACACCAATATTTCAGTATTTCCTAAATAACTTTGTCAAAAATCAACATAGAAACTTCAGACCTGTTTCACATTCTTTTACTCCTAGCTAACCAAGTTGTCCAAGCTTTGGTTTGGTGATAAAGTTGATTATTGATTAATCCATAGCCAATAAGTCTATAAAAACACCAATATTTCTTTATTTCCTCAATATCTTTGTAAAAAATGAACATAGAAACTTTGAACTTGTTGCACATTATTCTAATACTAGCAGACCAAGTTGTCCAAGCTTTGGTTTGGTGATAAAGTTGATTATTGATTAACCTATAGCCAATAAATCAAGAAAAACACATTTTCCAATATTTCATCAATATCTTTGTCAACAATGATCACAGAAATTTCAAACTTGTTTCACATTCTTCTACTGCTAGCTGACCAGCTTGTCCAAGCTTTGGTTTGGTGATAGAGTTGATTATTGATTAATCCATAGCCAATAAATCAATAAAAACACCAATATTTCAGTATTTCCTCAATATCTTTGTCAAAAATGAACATAGAAACTTCAGACCTGTTTAACATTCTTCTACTCCTAGCTGACCAAGTTGTCCAAGATTTGGTTTGGTGATAGAGTTGATTATTGATTAATCCATAGACAATAAATCAATAAAACCCCAATATTTCAGTATTTCCTCAATATCTTTGTCAAAAATGAAAATAGAAACTTCAGACCTGTTTCACATTATTTTACTCCTAGCTAACCAAGTTGTCCAAGCTTTGGTTTGGTGATAAAGTTGATTATTGATTAATCCATAGCCAATAAGTCTATAAAAACACCAATATTTCTGTATTTCCTCAATATCTTTGTAAAAAATGAACATAGAAACTTTGAACTTGTTGCACATTCTTCTAATACTAGCATACCAAGTTGTCCAAGCTTTGGTTTGGTGATAAAGTTGATTATTGATTAACCTATAGCCAATAAATCAAGAAAAACACATTTTCCAATATTTCATCAATATCTTTGTCAACAATGATCACAGAAACTTCAAAATTGTTTCACATTCTTCTACTGCTAGCTGACCAGCTTGTCCAAGCTTTGGTTTGGTGATAGACTTGATTATTGATTAACCTATAGCCGATAAATCCATAAAAACACCAATATTTCAGTATTTCCTAAATAACTTTGTCAAAAATCAACATAGAAACTTCAGACCTGTTTCACATTCTTTTACTCCTAGCTGACCAAGTTGTCCAAGCTTTGGTTTGGTGATAAAGTTGATTATTGATTAATCCATAGCCAATAAGTCTATAAAAACACCAATATTTCTGTATTTCCTCAATATCTTTGTAAAAAATTAACATAGAAACTTTGAACTTGTTGCACATTCTTCTAATACTAGCATACCAAGTTGTCCAAGCTTTGGTTTGGTGATAAAGTTGATTATTGATTAACCTATAGCCAATAAATCAAGAAAAACACATTTTCCAATATTTCATCAATATCTTTGTCAACAATGATCACAGAAACTTCAAAATTGTTTCACATTCTTCTACTGCTAGCTGACCAGCTTGTCCAAGCTTTGGTTTGGTGATAGACTTGATTATTGATTAACCTATAGCCGATAAATCCATAAAAACACCAATATTTCAGTATTTCCTAAATAACTTTGTCAAAAATCAACATAGAAACTTCAGACCTGTTTCACATTCTTTTACTCCTAGCTGACCAAGTTTTCCAAGCTTTGGTTTGGTGATAGAGTTGATTATTGATTAATCCATAGCCAATAAGTCTATAAAAACACCAATATTTCTGTATTTCCTCAATATCTTTGTAAAAAATGAACATAGAAACTTTGAACTTGTTGCACATTCTTCTAATACTAGCAGACCAAGTTGTCCAAGCTTTGGTTTGGTGATAAAGTTGATTATTGATTAACCTATAGCCAATAAATCAAGAAAAACACATTTTCCAATATTTCATCAATATCTTTGTCAACAATGATCACAGAAACTTCAAACTTGTTTCACATTCTTCTACTGCTAGCTGACCAGCTTGTCCAAGCTTTGGTTTGGTGATAGAGTTGATTATTGATTAACCTATAGCCGATAAATCCATAAAAACACCAATATTTCAGTATTTCCTCAATATCTTTGTAAAAAATGAACATAGAAACTTTGAACTTGTTGCACATTCTTCTAATACTAGCAGACCAAGTTATCCAAGCTTTGGTTTGGTGATAAAGTTGATTATTGATTAATCCATAGCCAATAAATCAAGAAAAACATTTTCCAATATTTCATCAATATCTTTGTCAACAATGATCACAGAAACTTCAAACTTGTTTCACATTCTTCTACTGCTAGCTGACCAGCTTGTCCAAGCTTTGGTTTGGTGATAGAGTTGATTATTGATTAACCTATAGCCGATAAATCCATAAAAACACAAATATTTCAGTATTTCCTCAATATCTTTGTAAAAAATGAACATAGAAACTTTGAACTTGTTGCACATTCTTCTAATACTAGCAGACCAAGTTGTCCAAGCTTTGCTTTGGTGATAAAGTTGATTATTGATTAATCCATAGCCAATAAATAGAGAAAAACATTTTCCAATATTTCATCAATATCTTTGTCAACAATGATCACAGAAACTTCAAACTTGTTTCACATTCTTCTACTCCTAGCTGACCAGCTTGTCCAAGCTTTGGTTTGGTGATAGAGTTGATTATTGATTAATCCATAGCCAATAAATCAATAAAAACACCAATATTTCAGTATTTCCTCAATATCTTTGTCAAAAATGAACATATAAACTTCAGACCTGTTTCACATTCTTCTACTCCTAGCTGACCAAGTTGTCCAAGCTTTGGTTTGGTGATAAAGTTGATTATTGATTAACCTATAGCCGATAAATCCATAAAAACACCAATATTTCAGTATTTCCTCAATAACTTTGTCAAAAATGAACATAGAAACTTCAGACCTGTTTCACATTCTTCTACTCCTAGCTGACCAAGTTGTCCAAGATTTGGTTTGGTGATAGAGTTGATTATTGATTAATCCATAGACAATAAATCAATAAAAACACCAATATTTCAGTATTTCCTCAATATCTTTGTCAAAAATGAAAATAGAAACTTCAGACCTGTTTCACAGTCTTCTACTCCTAGCTGACCAAGTTGTCCAAGCTTTGGTTTGGTGATAAATTGATTATTGATTAACACATAGCCGATAAATCAACAAAAACACCAATATTTCAGTATTTCCTCAATAACTTTGTCAAAAATCAACATAGAAACTTCAGACCTGTTTCACATTCTTTTACTCCTAGCTGACCAGCTTGTCCAAGCTTTGGTTTGGTGATAGAGTTGATTATTGATTAACCTATAGCCGATAAATCCATAAAAACACCAATATTTCAGTATTTCCTCAATATCTTTGTCAAAAATGAACATAGAAACTTCAGACCTGTTTCACATTCTTCTACTCCTAGCTGACCAAGTTGTCCAAGATTTGGTTTGGTGATAGAGTTGATTATTGATTAATCCATAGACAATAAATCAATAAAAACACCAATATTTCAGTATTTCCTCAATATCTTTGTCAAAAATGAAAATAGAAACTTCAGACCTGTTTCACAGTCTTCTACTCCTAGCTGACCAAGTTGTCCAAGCTTTGGTTTGGTGATAAATTGATTATTGATTAACACATAGCCGATAAATCAACAAAAACACCAATATTTCAGTATTTCCTCAATAACTTTGTAAAAAATGAACATAGAAACTTTGAACTTGTTGCACATTCTTCTAATACTAGCATACCAAGTTGTCCAAGCTTTGGTTTGGTGATAAAGTTGATTATTGATTAACCTATAGCCAATAAATCAAGAAAAACACATTTTCCAATATTTCATCAATATCTTTGTCAACAATGATCACAGAAACTTCAAAATTGTTTCACATTCTTCTACTGCTAGCTGACCAGCTTGTCCAAGCTTTGGTTTGGTGATAGACTTGATTATTGATTAACCTATAGCCGATAAATCCATAAAAACACCAATATTTCAGTATTTCCTAAATAACTTTGTCAAAAATCAACATAGAAACTTCAGACCTGTTTCACATTCTTTTACTCCTAGCTGACCAAGTTGTCCAAGCTTTGGTTTGGTGATAAAGTTGATTATTGATTAATCCATAGCCAATAAGTCTATAAAAACACCAATATTTCTGTATTTCCTCAATATCTTTGTAAAAAATGAACATAGAAACTTTGAACTTGTTGCACATTCTTCTAATACTAGCAGACCAAGTTGTCCAAGCTTTGGTTTGGTGATAAAGTTGATTATTGATTAACCTATAGCCAATAAATCAAGAAAAACACATTTTCCAATATTTCATCAATATCTTTGTCAACAATGATCACAGAAACTTCAAACTTGTTTCACATTCTTCTACTGCTAGCTGACCAGCTTGTCCAAGCTTTGGTTTGGTGATAGAGTTGATTATTGATTAACCTATAGCCGATAAATCCATAAAAACACCAATATTTCAGTATTTCCTCAATATCTTTGTAAAAAATGAACATAGAAACTTTGAACTTGTTGCACATTCTTCTAATACTAGCAGACCAAGTTATCCAAGCTTTGGTTTGGTGATAAAGTTGATTATTGATTAATCCATAGCCAATAAATCAAGAAAAACATTTTCCAATATTTCATCAATATCTTTGTCAACAATGATCACAGAAACTTCAAACTTGTTTCACATTCTTCTACTGCTAGCTGACCAGCTTGTCCAAGCTTTGGTTTGGTGATAGAGTTGATTATTGATTAACCTATAGCCGATAAATCCATAAAAACACAAATATTTCAGTATTTCCTCAATATCTTTGTAAAAAATGAACATAGAAACTTTGAACTTGTTGCACATTCTTCTAATACTAGCAGACCAAGTTGTCCAAGCTTTGGTTTGGTGATAAAGTTGATTATTGATTAATCCATAGCCAATAAATAGAGAAAAACATTTTCCAATATTTCATCAATATCTTTGTCAACAATGATCACAGAAACTTCAAACTTGTTTCACATTCTTCTACTCCTAGCTGACCAGCTTGTCCAAGCTTTGGTTTGGTGATAGAGTTGATTATTGATTAATCCATAGCCAATAAATCAATAAAAACACCAATATTTCAGTATTTCCTCAATATCTTTGTCAAAAATGAACATAGAAACTTCAGACCTGTTTCACATTCTTCTACTCCTAGCTGACCAAGTTGTCCAAGCTTTGGTTTGGTGATAAAGTTGATTATTGATTAACCTATAGCCGATAAATCCATAAAAACACCAATATTTCAGTATTTCCTCAATAACTTTGTCAAAAATGAACATAGAAACTTCAGACCTGTTTCACATTCTTCTACTCCTAGCTGACCAAGTTGTCCAAGATTTGGTTTGGTGATAGAGTTGATTATTGATTAATCCATAGACAATAAATCAATAAAAACACCAATATTTCAGTATTTCCTCAATATCTTTGTCAAAAATGAAAATAGAAACTTCAGACCTGTTTCACAGTCTTCTACTCCTAGCTGACCAAGTTGTCCAAGCTTTGGTTTGGTGATAAATTGATTATTGATTAACACATAGCCGATAAATCAACAAAAACACCAATATTTCAGTATTTCCTCAATAACTTTGTCAAAAATCAACATAGAAACTTCAGACCTGTTTCACATTCTTTTACTCCTAGCTGACCAGCTTGTCCAAGCTTTGGTTTGGTGATAGAGTTGATTATTGATTAACCTATAGCCGATAAATCCATAAAAACACAAATATTTCAGTATTTCCTCAATATCTTTGTCAAAAATGAAAATAGAAACTTCAGACCTGTTTCACAGTCTTCTACTCCTAGCTGACCAAGTTGTCCAAGCTTTGGTTTGGTGATAAAGTTGATTATTGATTAACCTATAGCCAATAAATCAAGAAAAACACATTTTCCAATATTTCATCAATATCTTTGTCAACAATGATCACAGAAACTTCAAACTTGTTTCACATTCTTCTACTGCTAGCTGACCAGCTTGTCCAAGCTTTGGTTTGGTGATAGAGTTGATTATTGATTAACCTATAGCCGATAAATCCATAAAAACACCAATATTTCAGTATTTCCTCAATATCTTTGTAAAAAATGAACATAGAAACTTTGAACTTGTTGCACATTCTTCTAATACTAGCAGACCAAGTTATCCAAGCTTTGGTTTGGTGATAAAGTTGATTATTGATTAATCCAAAGCCAATAAATCAAGAAAAACATTTTCCAATATTTCATCAATATCTTTGTCAACAATGATCAAAGAAACTTCAAACTTGTTTCACATTCTTCTACTGCTAGCTGACCAGCTTGTCCAAACTTTGGTTTGGTGATAGAGTTGATTATTGATTAACCTATAGCCGATAAATCCACAAAAACACAAATATTTCAGTATTTCCTCAATATCTTTGTAAAAAATGAACATAGAAACTTTGAACTTGTTGCACATTCTTCTAATACTAGCAGACCAAGTTGTCCAAGCTTTGGTTTGGTGATAAAGTTGATTGTTGATTAATCCATAGCCAATAAATCAAGAAAAACATTTTCCAATATTTCATCAATATCTTTGTCAACAATGATCACAGAAACTTCAAACTTGTTTCACATTCTTCTACTCCTAGCTGACCAGCTTGTCCAAGCTTTGGTTTGGTGATAGAGTTGATTATTGATTAATCCATAGCCAATAAATCAATAAAAACACCAATATTTCAGTATTTCCTCAATATCTTTGTCAAAAATGAACATAGAAACTTCAGACCTGTTTCACATTCTTCTACTCCTAGCTGACCAAGTTGTCCAAGCTTTGGTTTGGTGATAAAGTTGATTATTGATTAACCTATAGCCGATAAATCCATAAAAACACCAATATTTCAGTATTTCCTCAATAACTTTGTCAAAAATGAACATAGAAACTTCAGACCTGTTTCACATTCTTCTACTCCTAGCTGACCAAGTTGTCCAAGCTTTGGTTTGGTGATAGAGTTGATTATTGATTAACCTATAGCCGATAAATCCATAAAAACACCAATATTTCAGTATTTCCTCAATATCTTTGTAAAAAATGAACATAGAAACTTTGAACTTGTTGCACATTCTTCTAATACTAGCAGACCAAGTTGTCCAAGCTTTGGTTTGGTGATAAAGTTGATTATTGATTAATCCATAGCCAATAAATCAAGAAAAACATTTTCCAATATTTCATCAATATCTTTGTCAACAATGATCACAGAAACTTCAAACTTGTTTCACATTCTTCTACTCCTAGCTGACCAGCTTGTCCAAGCTTTGGTTTGGTGATAGAGTTGATTATTGATTAATCCATAGCCAATAAATCAATAAAAACACCAATATTTCAGTATTTCCTCAATATCTTTGTCAAAAATGAACATAGAAACTTCAGACCTGTTTCACATTCTTCTACTCCTAGCTGACCAAGTTTTCCAAGCTTTGGTTTGGTGATAAATTGATTATTGATTAACACATAGCCGATAAATCAACAAAAACACCAATATTTCAGTATTTCCTCAATAACTTTGTCAAAAATGAACATAGAAACTTCAGACCTGTTTCACATTCTTCTACTCCTAGCTGACCAAGTTGTCCAAGCTTTGGTTTGGTGATAAAGTTGATTATTGATTAACCTATAGCCGATAAATCCATAAAAACACCAATATTTCAGTATTTCCTCAATAACTTTGTCAAAAATCAACATAGAAACTTCAGACCTGTTTCACATTCTTTTACTCCTAGCTGACCAAGTTGTCCAAGCTTTGGTTTGGTGATAAAGTTGATTATTGATTAATCCATAGCCAATAAGTCTATAAAAACACCAATATTTCTGTATTTCCTCAATATCTTTGTAAAAAATGAACATAGAAACTTTGAACTTGTTGCACATTCTTCTAATACTAGCATACCAAGTTGTCCAAGCTTTGGTTTGGTGATAAAAGTTGATTATTGATTAACCTATAGCCAATAAATCAAGAAAAACACATTTTCCAATATTTCATCAATATCTTTGTTAACAATGATCACAGAAACTTCAAACTTGTTTCACATTCCTCTACTGCTAGCTGACCAGCTTGTCCAAGCTTTGGTTTGGTGATAGAGTTGATTATTGATTAACCTATAGCCGATAAATCCATAAAAACACCAATATTTCAGTATTTCCTAAATAACTTTGTCAAAAATCAACATAGAAACTTCAGACCTGTTTCACATTCTTTTACTCCTAGCTGACCAAGTTGTCCAAGCTTTGGTTTGGTGATAAAGTTGATTATTGATTAATCCATAGCCAATAAGTCTATAAAAACACCAATATTTCTGTATTTCCTCAATATCTTTGTAAAAAATGAACATAGAAACTTTGAACTTGTTGCACATTCTTCTAATACTAGCAGACCAAGTTGTCCAAGCTTTGGTTTGGTGATAAAGTTGATTATTGATTAACCTATAGCCAATAAATCAAGAAAAACACATTTTCCAATATTTCATCAATATCTTTGTCAACAATGATCACAGAAACTTCAAACTTGTTTCACATTCTTCTACTGCTAGCTGACCAGCTTGTCCAAGCTTTGGTTTGGTGATAGAGTTGATTATTGATTAACCTATAGCCGATAAATCCATAAAAACACCAATATTTCAGTATTTCCTCAATATCTTTGTAAAAAATGAACATAGAAACTTTGAACTTGTTGCACATTCTTCTAATACTAGCAGACCAAGTTATCCAAGCTTTGGTTTGGTGATAAAGTTGATTATTGATTAATCCATAGCCAATAAATCAAGAAAAACATTTTCCAATATTTCATCAATATCTTTGTCAACAATGATCACAGAAACTTCAAACTTGTTTCACATTCTTCTACTGCTAGCTGACCAGCTTGTCCAAGCTTTGGTTTGGTGATAGAGTTGATTATTGATTAACCTATAGCCGATAAATCCATAAAAACACAAATATTTCAGTATTTCCTCAATATCTTTGTAAAAAATGAACATAGAAACTTTGAACTTGTTGCACATTCTTCTAATACTAGCAGACCAAGTTGTCCAAGCTTTGGTTTGGTGATAAAGTTGATTATTGATTAATCCATAGCCAATAAATAGAGAAAAACATTTTCCAATATTTCATCAATATCTTTGTCAACAATGATCACAGAAACTTCAAACTTGTTTCACATTCTTCTACTCCTAGCTGACCAGCTTGTCCAAGCTTTGGTTTGGTGATAGAGTTGATTATTGATTAATCCATAGCCAATAAATCAATAAAAACACCAATATTTCAGTATTTCCTCAATATCTTTGTCAAAAATGAACATATAAACTTCAGACCTGTTTCACATTCTTCTACTCCTAGCTGACCAAGTTGTCCAAGCTTTGGTTTGGTGATAAAGTTGATTATTGATTAACCTATAGCCGATAAATCCATAAAAACACCAATATTTCAGTATTTCCTCAATAACTTTGTCAAAAATGAACATAGAAACTTCAGACCTGTTTCACATTCTTCTACTCCTAGCTGACCAAGTTGTCCAAGATTTGGTTTGGTGATAGAGTTGATTATTGATTAATCCATAGACAATAAATCAATAAAAACACCAATATTTCAGTATTTCCTCAATATCTTTGTCAAAAATGAAAATAGAAACTTCAGACCTGTTTCACAGTCTTCTACTCCTAGCTGACCAAGTTGTCCAAGCTTTGGTTTGGTGATAAATTGATTATTGATTAACACATAGCCGATAAATCAACAAAAACACCAATATTTCAGTATTTCCTCAATAACTTTGTCAAAAATCAACATAGAAACTTCAGACCTGTTTCACATTCTTTTACTCCTAGCTGACCAGCTTGTCCAAGCTTTGGTTTGGTGATAGAGTTGATTATTGATTAACCTATAGCCGATAAATCCATAAAAACACCAATATTTCAGTATTTCCTCAATATCTTTGTCAAAAATGAACATAGAAACTTCAGACCTGTTTCACATTCTTCTACTCCTAGCTGACCAAGTTGTCCAAGATTTGGTTTGGTGATAGAGTTGATTATTGATTAATCCATAGACAATAAATCAATAAAAACACCAATATTTCAGTATTTCCTCAATATCTTTGTCAAAAATGAAAATAGAAACTTCAGACCTGTTTCACAGTCTTCTACTCCTAGCTGACCAAGTTGTCCAAGCTTTGGTTTGGTGATAAATTGATTATTGATTAACACATAGCCGATAAATCAACAAAAACACCAATATTTCAGTATTTCCTCAATAACTTTGTCAAAAATCAACATAGAAACTTCAGACCTGTTTCACATTCTTTTACTCCTAGCTGACCAGCTTGTCCAAGCTTTGGTTTGGTGATAGAGTTGATTATTGATTAACCTATAGCCAATAAATCAAGAAAAACACATTTTCCAATATTTCATCAATATCTTTGTCGACAATGATCACAGAAACTTCAAACTTGTTTCACATTCTTCTACTGCTAGCTGACCAGCTTTTCCAAGCTTTGGTTTGGTGATAGAGTTGATTATTGATTAACCTATAGCCGATAAATCCATAAAAACACCAATATTTCAGTATTTCCTAAATAACTTTGTCAAAAATCAACATAGAAACTTCAGACCTGTTTCACATTCTTTTACTCCTAGCTAACCAAGTTGTCCAAGCTTTGGTTTGGTGATAAAGTTGATTATTGATTAATCCATAGCCAATAAGTCTATAAAAACACCAATATTTCTTTATTTCCTCAATATCTTTGTAAAAAATGAACATAGAAACTTTGAACTTGTTGCACATTATTCTAATACTAGCAGACCAAGTTGTCCAAGCTTTGGTTTGGTGATAAAGTTGATTATTGATTAACCTATAGCCAATAAATCAAGAAAAACACATTTTCCAATATTTCATCAATATCTTTGTCAACAATGATCACAGAAATTTCAAACTTGTTTCACATTCTTCTACTGCTAGCTGACCAGCTTGTCCAAGCTTTGGTTTGGTGATAGAGTTGATTATTGATTAATCCATAGCCAATAAATCAATAAAAACACCAATATTTCAGTATTTCCTCAATATCTTTGTCAAAAATGAACATAGAAACTTCAGACCTGTTTAACATTCTTCTACTCCTAGCTGACCAAGTTGTCCAAGATTTGGTTTGGTGATAGAGTTGATTATTGATTAATCCATAGACAATAAATCAATAAAACCCCAATATTTCAGTATTTCCTCAATATCTTTGTCAAAAATGAAAATAGAAACTTCAGACCTGTTTCACATTATTTTACTCCTAGCTAACCAAGTTGTCCAAGCTTTGGTTTGGTGATAAAGTTGATTATTGATTAATCCATAGCCAATAAGTCTATAAAAACACCAATATTTCTGTATTTCCTCAATATCTTTGTAAAAAATGAACATAGAAACTTTGAACTTGTTGCACATTCTTCTAATACTAGCATACCAAGTTGTCCAAGCTTTGGTTTGGTGATAAAGTTGATTATTGATTAACCTATAGCCAATAAATCAAGAAAAACACATTTTCCAATATTTCATCAATATCTTTGTCAACAATGATCACAGAAACTTCAAAATTGTTTCACATTCTTCTACTGCTAGCTGACCAGCTTGTCCAAGCTTTGGTTTGGTGATAGACTTGATTATTGATTAACCTATAGCCGATAAATCCATAAAAACACCAATATTTCAGTATTTCCTAAATAACTTTGTCAAAAATCAACATAGAAACTTCAGACCTGTTTCACATTCTTTTAATCCTAGCTGACCAAGTTGTCCAAGCTTTGGTTTGGTGATAAAGTTGATTATTGATTAATCCATAGCCAATAAGTCTATAAAAACACCAATATTTCTGTATTTCCTCAATATCTTTGTAAAAAATGAACATAGAAACTTTGAACTTGTTGCACATTCTTCTAATACTAGCAGACCAAGTTGTCCAAGCTTTGGTTTGGTGATAAAGTTGATTATTGATTAACCTATAGCCAATAAATCAAGAAAAACACATTTTCCAATATTTCATCAATATCTTTGTCAACAATGATCACAGAAACTTCAAACTTGTTTCACATTCTTCTACTGCTAGCTGACCAGCTTGTCCAAGCTTTGGTTTGGTGATAGAGTTGATTATTGATTAACCTATAGCCGATAAATCCATAAAAACACCAATATTTCAGTATTTCCTCAATATCTTTGTAAAAAATGAACATAGAAACTTTGAACTTGTTGCACATTCTTCTAATACTAGCAGACCAAGTTATCCAAGCTTTGGTTTGGTGATAAAGTTGATTATTGATTAATCCATAGCCAATAAATCAAGAAAAACATTTTCCAATATTTCATCAATATCTTTGTCAACAATGATCACAGAAACTTCAAACTTGTTTCACATTCTTCTACTGCTAGCTGACCAGCTTGTCCAAGCTTTGGTTTGGTGATAGAGTTGATTATTGATTAACCTATAGCCGATAAATCCATAAAAACACAAATATTTCAGTATTTCCTCAATATCTTTGTAAAAAATGAACATAGAAACTTTGAACTTGTTGCACATTCTTCTAATACTAGCAGACCAAGTTGTCCAAGCTTTGGTTTGGTGATAAAGTTGATTATTGATTAATCCATAGCCAATAAATAGAGAAAAACATTTTCCAATATTTCATCAATATCTTTGTCAACAATGATCACAGAAACTTCAAACTTGTTTCACATTCTTCTACTCCTAGCTGACCAGCTTGTCCAAGCTTTGGTTTGGTGATAGAGTTGATTATTGATTAATCCATAGCCAATAAATCAATAAAAACACCAATATTTCAGTATTTCCTCAATATCTTTGTCAAAAATGAACATAGAAACTTCAGACCTGTTTCACATTCTTCTACTCCTAGCTGACCAAGTTGTCCAAGCTTTGGTTTGGTGATAAAGTTGATTATTGATTAACCTATAGCCGATAAATCCATAAAAACACCAATATTTCAGTATTTCCTCAATAACTTTGTCAAAAATGAACATAGAAACTTCAGACCTGTTTCACATTCTTCTACTCCTAGCTGACCAAGTTGTCCAAGATTTGGTTTGGTGATAGAGTTGATTATTGATTAATCCATAGACAATAAATCAATAAAAACACCAATATTTCAGTATTTCCTCAATATCTTTGTCAAAAATGAAAATAGAAACTTCAGACCTGTTTCACAGTCTTCTACTCCTAGCTGACCAAGTTGTCCAAGCTTTGGTTTGGTGATAAATTGATTATTGATTAACACATAGCCGATAAATCAACAAAAACACCAATATTTCAGTATTTCCTCAATAACTTTGTCAAAAATCAACATAGAAACTTCAGACCTGTTTCACATTCTTTTACTCCTAGCTGACCAGCTTGTCCAAGCTTTGGTTTGGTGATAGAGTTGATTATTGATTAACCTATAGCCGATAAATCCATAAAAACACAAATATTTCAGTATTTCCTCAATATCTTTGTCAAAAATGAAAATAGAAACTTCAGACCTGTTTCACAGTCTTCTACTCCTAGCTGACCAAGTTGTCCAAGCTTTGGTTTGGTGATAAAGTTGATTATTGATTAACCTATAGCCAATAAATCAAGAAAAACATATTTTCCAATATTTCATCAATATCTTTGTCAACAATGATCACAGAAACTTCAAACTTGTTTCACATTCTTCTACTGCTAGCTGACCAGCTTGTCCAAGCTTTGGTTTGGTGATAGAGTTGATTATTGATTAACCTATAGCCGATAAATCCATAAAAACACCAATATTTCAGTATTTCCTCAATATCTTTGTAAAAAATGAACATAGAAACTTTGAACTTGTTGCACATTCTTCTAATACTAGCAGACCAAGTTATCCAAGCTTTGGTTTGGTGATAAAGTTGATTATTGATTAATCCAAAGCCAATAAATCAAGAAAAACATTTTCCAATATTTCATCAATATCTTTGTCAACAATGATCAAAGAAACTTCAAACTTGTTTCACATTCTTCTACTGCTAGCTGACCAGCTTGTCCAAACTTTGGTTTGGTGATAGAGTTGATTATTGATTAACCTATAGCCGATAAATCCACAAAAACACAAATATTTCAGTATTTCCTCAATATCTTTGTAAAAAATGAACATAGAAACTTTGAACTTGTTGCACATTCTTCTAATACTAGCAGACCAAGTTGTCCAAGCTTTTGTTTGGTGATAAAGTTGATTGTTGATTAATCCATAGCCAATAAATCAATAAAAACACCAATATTTCAGTATTTCCTCAATATCTTTGTCAAAAATGAACATAGAAACTTCAGACCTGTTTCACATTCTTCTACTCCTAGCTGACCAAGTTGTCCAAGCTTTGGTTTGGTGATAAAGTTGATTATTGATTAACCTATAGCCGATAAATCCATAAAAACACCAATATTTCAGTATTTCCTCAATAACTTTGTCAAAAATGAACATAGAAACTTCAGACCTGTTTCACATTCTTCTACTCCTAGCTGACCAAGTTGTCCAAGCTTTGGTTTGGTGATAGAGTTGATTATTGATTAACCTATAGCCGATAAATCCATAAAAACACCAATATTTCAGTATTTCCTCAATATCTTTGTAAAAAATGAACATAGAAACTTTGAACTTGTTGCACATTCTTCTAATACTAGCAGACCAAGTTGTCCAAGCTTTGGTTTGGTGATAAAGTTGATTATTGATTAATCCATAGCCAATAAATCAAGAAAAACATTTTCCAATATTTCATCAATATCTTTGTCAACAATGATCACAGAAACTTCAAACTTGTTTCACATTCTTCTACTCCTAGCTGACCAGCTTGTCCAAGCTTTGGTTTGGTGATAGAGTTGATTATTGATTAATCCATAGCCAATAAATCAATAAAAACACCAATATTTCAGTATTTCCTCAATATCTTTGTCAAAAATGAACATAGAAACTTCAGACCTGTTTCACATTCTTCTACTCCTAGCTGACCAAGTTTTCCAAGCTTTGGTTTGGTGATAAATTGATTATTGATTAACACATAGACGATAAATCAACAAAAACACCAATATTTCAGTATTTCCTCAATAACTTTGTCAAAAATGAACATAGAAACTTCAGACCTGTTTCACATTCTTCTACTCCTAGCTGACCAAGTTGTCCAAGCTTTGGTTTGGTGATAAAGTTGATTATTGATTAACCTATAGCCGATAAATCCATAAAAACACCAATATTTCAGTATTTCCTCAATAACTTTGTCAAAAATCAACATAGAAACTTCAGACCTGTTTCACATTCTTTTACTCCTAGCTGACCAAGTTGTCCAAGCTTTGGTTTGGTGATAAAGTTGATTATTGATTAATCCATAGCCAATAAGTCTATAAAAACACCAATATTTCTGTATTTCCTCAATATCTTTGTAAAAAATGAACATAGAAACTTTGAACTTGTTGCACATTCTTCTAATACTAGCAGACCAAGTTATCCAAGCTTTGGTTTGGTGATAAAGTTGATTATTGATTAATCCATAGCCAATAAATCAAGAAAAACATTTTCCAATATTTCATCAATATCTTTGTCAACAATGATCACAGAAACTTCAAACTTGTTTCACATTCTTCTACTGCTAGCTGACCAGCTTGTCCAAGCTTTGGTTTGGTGATAGAGTTGATTATTGATTAACCTATAGCCGATAAATCCATAAAAACACAAATATTTCAGTATTTCCTCAATATCTTTGTAAAAAATGAACATAGAAACTTTGAACTTGTTGCACATTCTTCTAATACTAGCAGACCAAGTTGTCCAAGCTTTGGTTTGGTGATAAAGTTGATTATTGATTAATCCATAGCCAATAAATAGAGAAAAACATTTTCCAATATTTCATCAATATCTTTGTCAACAATGATCACAGAAACTTCAAACTTGTTTCACATTCTTCTACTCCTAGCTGACCAGCTTGTCCAAGCTTTGGTTTGGTGATAGAGTTGATTATTGATTAATCCATAGCCAATAAATCAATAAAAACACCAATATTTCAGTATTTCCTCAATATCTTTGTCAAAAATGAACATATAAACTTCAGACCTGTTTCACATTCTTCTACTCCTAGCTGACCAAGTTGTCCAAGCTTTGGTTTGGTGATAAAGTTGATTATTGATTAACCTATAGCCGATAAATCCATAAAAACACCAATATTTCAGTATTTCCTCAATAACTTTGTCAAAAATGAACATAGAAACTTCAGACCTGTTTCACATTCTTCTACTCCTAGCTGACCAAGTTGTCCAAGATTTGGTTTGGTGATAGAGTTGATTATTGATTAATCCATAGACAATAAATCAATAAAAACACCAATATTTCAGTATTTCCTCAATATCTTTGTCAAAAATGAAAATAGAAACTTCAGACCTGTTTCACAGTCTTCTACTCCTAGCTGACCAAGTTGTCCAAGCTTTGGTTTGGTGATAAATTGATTATTGATTAACACATAGCCGATAAATCAACAAAAACACCAATATTTCAGTATTTCCTCAATAACTTTGTCAAAAATCAACATAGAAACTTCAGACCTGTTTCACATTCTTTTACTCCTAGCTGACCAGCTTGTCCAAGCTTTGGTTTGGTGATAGAGTTGATTATTGATTAACCTATAGCCGATAAATCCATAAAAACACCAATATTTCAGTATTTCCTCAATATCTTTGTCAAAAATGAACATAGAAACTTCAGACCTGTTTCACATTCTTCTACTCCTAGCTGACCAAGTTGTCCAAGATTTGGTTTGGTGATAGAGTTGATTATTGATTAATCCATAGACAATAAATCAATAAAAACACCAATATTTCAGTATTTCCTCAATATCTTTGTCAAAAATGAAAATAGAAACTTCAGACCTGTTTCACAGTCTTCTACTCCTAGCTGACCAAGTTGTCCAAGCTTTGGTTTGGTGATAAATTGATTATTGATTAACACATAGCCGATAAATCAACAAAAACACCAATATTTCAGTATTTCCTCAATAACTTTGTCAAAAATCAACATAGAAACTTCAGACCTGTTTCACATTCTTTTACTCCTAGCTGACCAGCTTGTCCAAGCTTTGGTTTGGTGATAGAGTTGATTATTGATTAACCTATAGCCAATAAATCAAGAAAAACACATTTTCCAATATTTCATCAATATCTTTGTCGACAATGATCACAGAAACTTCAAACTTGTTTCACATTCTTCTACTGCTAGCTGACCAGCTTTTCCAAGCTTTGGTTTGGTGATAGAGTTGATTATTGATTAACCTATAGCCGATAAATCCATAAAAACACCAATATTTCAGTATTTCCTAAATAACTTTGTCAAAAATCAACATAGAAACTTCAGACCTGTTTCACATTCTTTTACTCCTAGCTAACCAAGTTGTCCAAGCTTTGGTTTGGTGATAAAGTTGATTATTGATTAATCCATAGCCAATAAGTCTATAAAAACACCAATATTTCTTTATTTCCTCAATATCTTTGTAAAAAATGAACATAGAAACTTTGAACTTGTTGCACATTATTCTAATACTAGCAGACCAAGTTGTCCAAGCTTTGGTTTGGTGATAAAGTTGATTATTGATTAACCTATAGCCAATAAATCAAGAAAAACACATTTTCCAATATTTCATCAATATCTTTGTCAACAATGATCACAGAAATTTCAAACTTGTTTCACATTCTTCTACTGCTAGCTGACCAGCTTGTCCAAGCTTTGGTTTGGTGATAGAGTTGATTATTGATTAATCCATAGCCAATAAATCAATAAAAACACCAATATTTCAGTATTTCCTCAATATCTTTGTCAAAAATGAACATAGAAACTTCAGACCTGTTTAACATTCTTCTACTCCTAGCTGACCAAGTTGTCCAAGATTTGGTTTGGTGATAGAGTTGATTATTGATTAATCCATAGACAATAAATCAATAAAACCCCAATATTTCAGTATTTCCTCAATATCTTTGTCAAAAATGAAAATAGAAACTTCAGACCTGTTTCACATTATTTTACTCCTAGCTAACCAAGTTGTCCAAGCTTTGGTTTGGTGATAAAGTTGATTATTGATTAATCCATAGCCAATAAGTCTATAAAAACACCAATATTTCTGTATTTCCTCAATATCTTTGTAAAAAATGAACATAGAAACTTTGAACTTGTTGCACATTCTTCTAATACTAGCATACCAAGTTGTCCAAGCTTTGGTTTGGTGATAAAGTTGATTATTGATTAACCTATAGCCAATAAATCAAGAAAAACACATTTTCCAATATTTCATCAATATCTTTGTCAACAATGATCACAGAAACTTCAAAATTGTTTCACATTCTTCTACTGCTAGCTGACCAGCTTGTCCAAGCTTTGGTTTGGTGATAGACTTGATTATTGATTAACCTATAGCCGATAAATCCATAAAAACACCAATATTTCAGTATTTCCTAAATAACTTTGTCAAAAATCAACATAGAAACTTCAGACCTGTTTCACATTCTTTTAATCCTAGCTGACCAAGTTGTCCAAGCTTTGGTTTGGTGATAAAGTTGATTATTGATTAATCCATAGCCAATAAGTCTATAAAAACACCAATATTTCTGTATTTCCTCAATATCTTTGTAAAAAATGAACATAGAAACTTTGAACTTGTTGCACATTCTTCTAATACTAGCAGACCAAGTTGTCCAAGCTTTGGTTTGGTGATAAAGTTGATTATTGATTAACCTATAGCCAATAAATCAAGAAAAACACATTTTCCAATATTTCATCAATATCTTTGTCAACAATGATCACAGAAACTTCAAACTTGTTTCACATTCTTCTACTGCTAGCTGACCAGCTTGTCCAAGCTTTGGTTTGGTGATAGAGTTGATTATTGATTAACCTATAGCCGATAAATCCATAAAAACACCAATATTTCAGTATTTCCTCAATATCTTTGTAAAAAATGAACATAGAAACTTTGAACTTGTTGCACATTCTTCTAATACTAGCAGACCAAGTTATCCAAGCTTTGGTTTGGTGATAAAGTTGATTATTGATTAATCCATAGCCAATAAATCAAGAAAAACATTTTCCAATATTTCATCAATATCTTTGTCAACAATGATCACAGAAACTTCAAACTTGTTTCACATTCTTCTACTGCTAGCTGACCAGCTTGTCCAAGCTTTGGTTTGGTGATAGAGTTGATTATTGATTAACCTATAGCCGATAAATCCATAAAAACACAAATATTTCAGTATTTCCTCAATATCTTTGTAAAAAATGAACATAGAAACTTTGAACTTGTTGCACATTCTTCTAATACTAGCAGACCAAGTTGTCCAAGCTTTGGTTTGGTGATAAAGTTGATTATTGATTAATCCATAGCCAATAAATAGAGAAAAACATTTTCCAATATTTCATCAATATCTTTGTCAACAATGATCACAGAAACTTCAAACTTGTTTCACATTCTTCTACTCCTAGCTGACCAGCTTGTCCAAGCTTTGGTTTGGTGATAGAGTTGATT
Source organism: Osmerus eperlanus (assembly GCF_963692335.1). Taxonomy (NCBI): domain Eukaryota; kingdom Metazoa; phylum Chordata; class Actinopteri; order Osmeriformes; family Osmeridae; genus Osmerus; species Osmerus eperlanus. Next base: position 8,490,700 of record NC_085041.1, read on the forward strand.
ATTGATTAATCCATAGCCAATAAATCAATAAAAACACCAATATTTCAGTATTTCCTCAATATCTTTGTCAAAAATGAACATAGAAACTTCAGACCTGTTTCACATTCTTCTACTCCTAGCTGACCAAGTTGTCCAAGCTTTGGTTTGGTGATAAAGTTGATTATTGATTAACCTATAGCCGATAAATCCATAAAAACACCAATATTTCAGTATTTCCTCAATAACTTTGTCAAAAATGAACATAGAAACTTCAGACCTGTTTCACATTCTTCTACTCCTAGCTGACCAAGTTGTCCAAGATTTGGTTTGGTGATAGAGTTGATTATTGATTAATCCATAGACAATAAATCAATAAAAACACCAATATTTCAGTATTTCCTCAATATCTTTGTCAAAAATGAAAATAGAAACTTCAGACCTGTTTCACAGTCTTCTACTCCTAGCTGACCAAGTTGTCCAAGCTTTGGTTTGGTGATAAATTGATTATTGATTAACACATAGCCGATAAATCAACAAAAACACCAATATTTCAGTATTTCCTCAATAACTTTGTCAAAAATCAACATAGAAACTTCAGACCTGTTTCACATTCTTTTACTCCTAGCTGACCAGCTTGTCCAAGCTTTGGTTTGGTGATAGAGTTGATTATTGATTAACCTATAGCCGATAAATCCATAAAAACACAAATATTTCAGTATTTCCTCAATATCTTTGTCAAAAATGAAAATAGAAACTTCAGACCTGTTTCACAGTCTTCTACTCCTAGCTGACCAAGTTGTCCAAGCTTTGGTTTGGTGATAAAGTTGATTATTGATTAACCTATAGCCAATAAATCAAGAAAAACATATTTTCCAATATTTCATCAATATCTTTGTCAACAATGATCACAGAAACTTCAAACTTGTTTCACATTCTTCTACTGCTAGCTGACCAGCTTGTCCAAGCTTTGGTTTGGTGATAGAGTTGATTATTGATTAACCTATAGCCGATAAATCCATAAAAACACCAATATTTCAGTATTTCCTCAATATCTTTGTAAAAAATGAACATAGAAACTTTGAACTTGTTGCACATTCTTCTAATACTAGCAGACCAAGTTATCCAAGCTTTGGTTTGGTGATAAAGTTGATTATTGATTAATCCAAAGCCAATAAATCAAGAAAAACATTTTCCAATATTTCATCAATATCTTTGTCAACAATGATCAAAGAAACTTCAAACTTGTTTCACATTCTTCTACTGCTAGCTGACCAGCTTGTCCAAACTTTGGTTTGGTGATAGAGTTGATTATTGATTAACCTATAGCCGATAAATCCACAAAAACACAAATATTTCAGTATTTCCTCAATATCTTTGTAAAAAATGAACATAGAAACTTTGAACTTGTTGCACATTCTTCTAATACTAGCAGACCAAGTTGTCCAAGCTTTGGTTTGGTGATAAAGTTGATTGTTGATTAATCCATAGCCAATAAATCAATAAAAACACCAATATTTCAGTATTTCCTCAATATCTTTGTCAAAAATGAACATAGAAACTTCAGACCTGTTTCACATTCTTCTACTCCTAGCTGACCAAGTTGTCCAAGCTTTGGTTTGGTGATAAAGTTGATTATTGATTAACCTATAGCCGATAAATCCATAAAAACACCAATATTTCAGTATTTCCTCAATAACTTTGTCAAAAATGAACATAGAAACTTCAGACCTGTTTCACATTCTTCTACTCCTAGCTGACCAAGTTGTCCAAGCTTTGGTTTGGTGATAGAGTTGATTATTGATTAACCTATAGCCGATAAATCCATAAAAACACCAATATTTCAGTATTTCCTCAATATCTTTGTAAAAAATGAACATAGAAACTTTGAACTTGTTGCACATTCTTCTAATACTAGCAGACCAAGTTGTCCAAGCTTTGGTTTGGTGATAAAGTTGATTATTGATTAATCCATAGCCAATAAATCAAGAAAAACATTTTCCAATATTTCATCAATATCTTTGTCAACAATGATCACAGAAACTTCAAACTTGTTTCACATTCTTCTACTCCTAGCTGACCAGCTTGTCCAAGCTTTGGTTTGGTGATAGAGTTGATTATTGATTAATCCATAGCCAATAAATCAATAAAAACACCAATATTTCAGTATTTCCTCAATATCTTTGTCAAAAATGAACATAGAAACTTCAGACCTGTTTCACATTCTTCTACTCCTAGCTGACCAAGTTTTCCAAGCTTTGGTTTGGTGATAAATTGATTATTGATTAACACATAGCCGATAAATCAACAAAAACACCAATATTTCAGTATTTCCTCAATAACTTTGTCAAAAATGAACATAGAAACTTCAGACCTGTTTCACATTCTTCTACTCCTAGCTGACCAAGTTGTCCAAGCTTTGGTTTGGTGATAAAGTTGATTATTGATTAACCTATAGCCGATAAATCCATAAAAACACCAATATTTCAGTATTTCCTCAATAACTTTGTCAAAAATCAACATAGAAACTTCAGACCTGTTTCACATTCTTTTACTCCTAGCTGACCAAGTTGTCCAAGCTTTGGTTTGGTGATAAAGTTGATTATTGATTAATCCATAGCCAATAAGTCTATAAAAACACCAATATTTCTGTATTTCCTCAATATCTTTGTAAAAAATGAACATAGAAACTTTGAACTTGTTGCACATTCTTCTAATACTAGCAGACCAAGTTATCCAAGCTTTGGTTTGGTGATAAAGTTGATTATTGATTAATCCATAGCCAATAAATCAAGAAAAACATTTTCCAATATTTCATCAATATCTTTGTCAACAATGATCACAGAAACTTCAAACTTGTTTCACATTCTTCTACTGCTAGCTGACCAGCTTGTCCAAGCTTTGGTTTGGTGATAGAGTTGATTATTGATTAACCTATAGCCGATAAATCCATAAAAACACAAATATTTCAGTATTTCCTCAATATCTTTGTAAAAAATGAACATAGAAACTTTGAACTTGTTGCACATTCTTCTAATACTAGCAGACCAAGTTGTCCAAGCTTTGGTTTGGTGATAAAGTTGATTATTGATTAATCCATAGCCAATAAATAGAGAAAAACATTTTCCAATATTTCATCAATATCTTTGTCAACAATGATCACAGAAACTTCAAACTTGTTTCACATTCTTCTACTCCTAGCTGACCAGCTTGTCCAAGCTTTGGTTTGGTGATAGAGTTGATTATTGATTAATCCATAGCCAATAAATCAATAAAAACACCAATATTTCAGTATTTCCTCAATATCTTTGTCAAAAATGAACATATAAACTTCAGACCTGTTTCACATTCTTCTACTCCTAGCTGACCAAGTTTTCCAAGCTTTGGTTTGGTGATAAAGTTGATTATTGATTAACCTATAGCCGATAAATCCATAAAAACACCAATATTTCAGTATTTCCTCAATAACTTTGTCAAAAATGAACATAGAAACTTCAGACCTGTTTCACATTCTTCTACTCCTAGCTGACCAAGTTGTCCAAGATTTGGTTTGGTGATAGAGTTGATTATTGATTAATCCATAGACAATAAATCAATAAAAACACCAATATTTCAGTATTTCCTCAATATCTTTGTCAAAAATGAAAATAGAAACTTCAGACCTGTTTCACAGTCTTCTACTCCTAGCTGACCAAGTTGTCCAAGCTTTGGTTTGGTGATAAATTGATTATTGATTAACACATAGCCGATAAATCAACAAAAACACCAATATTTCAGTATTTCCTCAATAACTTTGTCAAAAATCAACATAGAAACTTCAGACCTGTTTCACATTCTTTTACTCCTAGCTGACCAGCTTGTCCAAGCTTTGGTTTGGTGATAGAGTTGATTATTGATTAACCTATAGCCGATAAATCCATAAAAACACCAATATTTCAGTATTTCCTCAATATCTTTGTCAAAAATGAACATAGAAACTTCAGACCTGTTTCACATTCTTCTACTCCTAGCTGACCAAGTTGTCCAAGATTTGGTTTGGTGATAGAGTTGATTATTGATTAATCCATAGACAATAAATCAATAAAAACACCAATATTTCAGTATTTCCTCAATATCTTTGTCAAAAATGAAAATAGAAACTTCAGACCTGTTTCACAGTCTTCTACTCCTAGCTGACCAAGTTGTCCAAGCTTTGGTTTGGTGATAAATTGATTATTGATTAACACATAGCCGATAAATCAACAAAAACACCAATATTTCAGTATTTCCTCAATAACTTTGTCAAAAATCAACATAGAAACTTCAGACCTGTTTCACATTCTTTTACTCCTAGCTGACCAGCTTGTCCAAGCTTTGGTTTGGTGATAGAGTTGATTATTGATTAACCTATAGCCAATAAATCAAGAAAAACACATTTTCCAATATTTCATCAATATCTTTGTCGACAATGATCACAGAAACTTCAAACTTGTTTCACATTCTTCTACTGCTAGCTGACCAGCTTTTCCAAGCTTTGGTTTGGTGATAGAGTTGATTATTGATTAACCTATAGCCGATAAATCCATAAAAACACCAATATTTCAGTATTTCCTAAATAACTTTGTCAAAAATCAACATAGAAACTTCAGACCTGTTTCACATTCTTTTACTCCTAGCTAACCAAGTTGTCCAAGCTTTGGTTTGGTGATAAAGTTGATTATTGATTAATCCATAGCCAATAAGTCTATAAAAACACCAATATTTCTTTATTTCCTCAATATCTTTGTAAAAAATGAACATAGAAACTTTGAACTTGTTGCACATTATTCTAATACTAGCAGACCAAGTTGTCCAAGCTTTGGTTTGGTGATAAAGTTGATTATTGATTAACCTATAGCCAATAAATCAAGAAAAACACATTTTCCAATATTTCATCAATATCTTTGTCAACAATGATCACAGAAATTTCAAACTTGTTTCACATTCTTCTACTGCTAGCTGACCAGCTTGTCCAAGCTTTGGTTTGGTGATAGAGTTGATTATTGATTAATCCATAGCCAATAAATCAATAAAAACACCAATATTTCAGTATTTCCTCAATATCTTTGTCAAAAATGAACATAGAAACTTCAGACCTGTTTAACATTCTTCTACTCCTAGCTGACCAAGTTGTCCAAGATTTGGTTTGGTGATAGAGTTGATTATTGATTAATCCATAGACAATAAATCAATAAAACCCCAATATTTCAGTATTTCCTCAATATCTTTGTCAAAAATGAAAATAGAAACTTCAGACCTGTTTCACATTATTTTACTCCTAGCTAACCAAGTTGTCCAAGCTTTGGTTTGGTGATAAAGTTGATTATTGATTAATCCATAGCCAATAAGTCTATAAAAACACCAATATTTCTGTATTTCCTCAATATCTTTGTAAAAAATGAACATAGAAACTTTGAACTTGTTGCACATTCTTCTAATACTAGCATACCAAGTTGTCCAAGCTTTGGTTTGGTGATAAAGTTGATTATTGATTAACCTATAGCCAATAAATCAAGAAAAACACATTTTCCAATATTTCATCAATATCTTTGTCAACAATGATCACAGAAACTTCAAAATTGTTTCACATTCTTCTACTGCTAGCTGACCAGCTTGTCCAAGCTTTGGTTTGGTGATAGACTTGATTATTGATTAACCTATAGCCGATAAATCCATAAAAACACCAATATTTCAGTATTTCCTAAATAACTTTGTCAAAAATCAACATAGAAACTTCAGACCTGTTTCACATTCTTTTAATCCTAGCTGACCAAGTTGTCCAAGCTTTGGTTTGGTGATAAAGTTGATTATTGATTAATCCATAGCCAATAAGTCTATAAAAACACCAATATTTCTGTATTTCCTCAATATCTTTGTAAAAAATGAACATAGAAACTTTGAACTTGTTGCACATTCTTCTAATACTAGCAGACCAAGTTGTCCAAGCTTTGGTTTGGTGATAAAGTTGATTATTGATTAACCTATAGCCAATAAATCAAGAAAAACACATTTTCCAATATTTCATCAATATCTTTGTCAACAATGATCACAGAAACTTCAAACTTGTTTCACATTCTTCTACTGCTAGCTGACCAGCTTGTCCAAGCTTTGGTTTGGTGATAGAGTTGATTATTGATTAACCTATAGCCGATAAATCCATAAAAACACCAATATTTCAGTATTTCCTCAATATCTTTGTAAAAAATGAACATAGAAACTTTGAACTTGTTGCACATTCTTCTAATACTAGCAGACCAAGTTATCCAAGCTTTGGTTTGGTGATAAAGTTGATTATTGATTAATCCATAGCCAATAAATCAAGAAAAACATTTTCCAATATTTCATCAATATCTTTGTCAACAATGATCACAGAAACTTCAAACTTGTTTCACATTCTTCTACTGCTAGCTGACCAGCTTGTCCAAGCTTTGGTTTGTTGATAGAGTTGATTATTGATTAACCTATAGCCGATAAATCCATAAAAACACAAATATTTCAGTATTTCCTCAATATCTTTGTAAAAAATGAACATAGAAACTTTGAACTTGTTGCACATTCTTCTAATACTAGCAGACCAAGTTGTCCAAGCTTTGGTTTGGTGATAAAGTTGATTATTGATTAATCCATAGCCAATAAATAGAGAAAAACATTTTCCAATATTTCATCAATATCTTTGTCAACAATGATCACAGAAACTTCAAACTTGTTTCACATTCTTCTACTCCTAGCTGACCAGCTTGTCCAAGCTTTGGTTTGGTGATAGAGTTGATTATTGATTAATCCATAGCCAATAAATCAATAAAAACACCAATATTTCAGTATTTCCTCAATATCTTTGTCAAAAATGAACATAGAAACTTCAGACCTGTTTCACATTCTTCTACTCCTAGCTGACCAAGTTGTCCAAGCTTTGGTTTGGTGATAAAGTTGATTATTGATTAACCTATAGCCGATAAATCCATAAAAACACCAATATTTCAGTATTTCCTCAATAACTTTGTCAAAAATGAACATAGAAACTTCAGACCTGTTTCACATTCTTCTACTCCTAGCTGACCAAGTTGTCCAAGATTTGGTTTGGTGATAGAGTTGATTATTGATTAATCCATAGACAATAAATCAATAAAAACACCAATATTTCAGTATTTCCTCAATATCTTTGTCAAAAATGAAAATAGAAACTTCAGACCTGTTTCACAGTCTTCTACTCCTAGCTGACCAAGTTGTCCAAGCTTTGGTTTGGTGATAAATTGATTATTGATTAACACATAGCCGATAAATCAACAAAAACACCAATATTTCAGTATTTCCTCAATAACTTTGTCAAAAATCAACATAGAAACTTCAGACCTGTTTCACATTCTTTTACTCCTAGCTGACCAGCTTGTCCAAGCTTTGGTTTGGTGATAGAGTTGATTATTGATTAACCTATAGCCGATAAATCCATAAAAACACAAATATTTCAGTATTTCCTCAATATCTTTGTCAAAAATGAAAATAGAAACTTCAGACCTGTTTCACAGTCTTCTACTCCTAGCTGACCAAGTTGTCCAAGCTTTGGTTTGGTGATAAAGTTGATTATTGATTAACCTATAGCCAATAAATCAAGAAAAACATATTTTCCAATATTTCATCAATATCTTTGTCAACAATGATCACAGAAACTTCAAACTTGTTTCACATTCTTCTACTGCTAGCTGACCAGCTTGTCCAAGCTTTGGTTTGGTGATAGAGTTGATTATTGATTAACCTATAGCCGATAAATCCATAAAAACACCAATATTTCAGTATTTCCTCAATATCTTTGTAAAAAATGAACATAGAAACTTTGAACTTGTTGCACATTCTTCTAATACTAGCAGACCAAGTTATCCAAGCTTTGGTTTGGTGATAAAGTTGATTATTGATTAATCCAAAGCCAATAAATCAAGAAAAACATTTTCCAATATTTCATCAATATCTTTGTCAACAATGATCAAAGAAACTTCAAACTTGTTTCACATTCTTCTACTGCTAGCTGACCAGCTTGTCCAAACTTTGGTTTGGTGATAGAGTTGATTATTGATTAACCTATAGCCGATAAATCCACAAAAACACAAATATTTCAGTATTTCCTCAATATCTTTGTAAAAAATGAACATAGAAACTTTGAACTTGTTGCACATTCTTCTAATACTAGCAGACCAAGTTGTCCAAGCTTTGGTTTGGTGATAAAGTTGATTGTTGATTAATCCATAGCCAATAAATCAATAAAAACACCAATATTTCAGTATTTCCTCAATATCTTTGTCAAAAATGAACATAGAAACTTCAGACCTGTTTCACATTCTTCTACTCCTAGCTGACCAAGTTGTCCAAGCTTTGGTTTGGTGATAAAGTTGATTATTGATTAACCTATAGCCGATAAATCCATAAAAACACCAATATTTCAGTATTTCCTCAATAACTTTGTCAAAAATGAACATAGAAACTTCAGACCTGTTTCACATTCTTCTACTCCTAGCTGACCAAGTTGTCCAAGCTTTGGTTTGGTGATAGAGTTGATTATTGATTAACCTATAGCCGATAAATCCATAAAAACACCAATATTTCAGTATTTCCTCAATATCTTTGTAAAAAATGAACATAGAAACTTTGAACTTGTTGCACATTCTTCTAATACTAGCAGACCAAGTTGTCCAAGCTTTGGTTTGGTGATAGAGTTGATTATTGATTAATCCATAGCCAATAAATCAAGAAAAACATTTTCCAATATTTCATCAATATCTTTGTCAACAATGATCACAGAAACTTCAAACTTGTTTCACATTCTTCTACTCCTAGCTGACCAGCTTGTCCAAGCTTTGGTTTGGTGATAGAGTTGATTATTGATTAATCCATAGCCAATAAATCAATAAAAACACCAATATTTCAGTATTTCCTCAATATCTTTGTCAAAAATGAACATAGAAACTTCAGACCTGTTTCACATTCTTCTACTCCTAGCTGACCAAGTTTTCCAAGCTTTGGTTTGGTGATAAATTGATTATTGATTAACACATAGCCGATAAATCAACAAAAACACCAATATTTCAGTATTTCCTCAATAACTTTGTCAAAAATGAACATAGAAACTTCAGACCTGTTTCACATTCTTCTACTCCTAGCTGACCAAGTTGTCCAAGCTTTGGTTTGGTGATAAAGTTGATTATTGATTAACCTATAGCCGATAAATCCATAAAAACACCAATATTTCAGTATTTCCTCAATAACTTTGTCAAAAATCAACATAGAAACTTCAGACCTGTTTCACATTCTTTTACTCCTAGCTGACCAAGTTGTCCAAGCTTTGGTTTGGTGATAAAGTTGATTATTGATTAATCCATAGCCAATAAGTCTATAAAAACACCAATATTTCTGTATTTCCTCAATATCTTTGTAAAAAATGAACATAGAAACTTTGAACTTGTTGCACATTCTTCTAATACTAGCATACCAAGTTGTCCAAGCTTTGGTTTGGTGATAAAAGTTGATTATTGATTAACCTATAGCCAATAAATCAAGAAAAACACATTTTCCAATATTTCATCAATATCTTTGTTAACAATGATCACAGAAACTTCAAACTTGTTTCACATTCCTCTACTGCTAGCTGACCAGCTTGTCCAAGCTTTGGTTTGGTGATAGAGTTGATTATTGATTAATCCATAGCCAATAAATCAATAAAAACACCAATATTTCAGTATTTCCTCAATATCTTTGTCAAAAATGAACATAGAAACTTCAGACCTGTTTCACATTCTTCTACTCCTAGCTGACCAAGTTTTCCAAGCTTTGGTTTGGTGATAAATTGATTATTGATTAACACATAGCCGATAAATCAACAAAAACACCAATATTTCAGTATTTCCTCAATAACTTTGTCAAAAATGAACATAGAAACTTCAGACCTGTTTCACATTCTTCTACTCCTAGCTGACCAAGTTGTCCAAGCTTTGGTTTGGTGATAAAGTTGATTATTGATTAACCTATAGCCGATAAATCCATAAAAACACCAATATTTCAGTATTTCCTAAATAACTTTGTCAAAAATCAACATAGAAACTTCAGACCTGTTTCACATTCTTTTACTCCTAGCTGACCAAGTTGTCCAAGCTTTGGTTTGGTGATAAAGTTGATTATTGATTAATCCATAGCCAATGAGTCTATAAAAACACCAATATTTCTGTATTTCCTCAATATCTTTGTAAAAAATGAACATAGAAACTTTGAACTTGTTGCACATTCTTCTAATACTAGCAGACCAAGTTGTCCAAGCTTTGATTTGGTGATAAAGTTGATTATTGATTAACCTATAGCCAATAAATCAAGAAAAACACATTTTCCAATATTTCATCAACATCTTTGTCAACAATGATCACAGAAATGTCAAACTTGTTTCACATTCTTCTACTGCTAGCTGACCAGCTTGTCCAAGCTTTGGTTTGGTGATAGAGTTGATTATTGATTAATCCATAGCCAATAAATCAATAAAAACACCAATATTTCAGTATTTCCTCAATATCTTTGTCTAAAATGAACATAGAAACTTCAGACCTGTTTAACATTCTTCTACTCCTAGCTGACCAAGTTGTCCAAGATTTGGTTTGGTGATAGAGTTGATTATTGATTAATCCATAGACAATATATCAATAAAACACCAATATTTCAGTATTTCCTCAATATCTTTGTCAAAAATGAAAATAGAAACTTCAGACCTGTTTAACATTCTTCTACTCCTAGCTGACCAAGTTGTCCAAGATTTGGTTTGGTGATAGAGTTGATTATTGATTAATCCATAGACAATATATCAATAAAACACCAATATTTCAGTATTTCCTCAATATCTTTGTCAAAAATGAAAATAGAAACTTAAGACCTGTTTCACATTCTTTTACTCCTAGCTGACCAAGTTGTCCAACTTGGTCAGCTAGGAGAATCCATAAAAACACCAATATTTCAGTATTTCCTTGAAATATTGGTGTTTTTATGGATTTATCAGCTATAGGTTAATCAATAATCAACTCTATCACCAAACCAAATCTTGGACAACTTGCTCAGCTAGGAGTAGAAGAATGTTAAACAGGTCTGAAGTTTCTATGTTCATTTTTGACAAAGATATTGAGGAAATACTGAAATATTGGTGTTTTTATTTATTTATTGGCTATGGATTAATCAATAATCAACTCTATCACAAAATCAAAGCTTGGACAAGCTGGTCAGCTAGCAGTAGAAGAATGTGCAACAAGTTCAAAGTTTCTATGTTCATTTTTTACAAAGATATTGAGGAAATACAGAAATATTGGTGTTTTTATAGACTTATTGGCTATGGATTAATCAATAATCAACTTTATCACCAAACCAAAGCTTGGACAACTTGGTCAGCTAGGAGTAAAAGAATGTGAAACAGGTCTGAAGTTTCTATTTTCATTTTTGACAAAGATATTGAGGAAATACTGAAATATTGGGGTTTTATTGATTTATTGTCTATGGATGAATCAATAATCAACTCTATCACCAAACCAAATCTTGGAAAACTTGCTCAGCTAGGAGTAGAAGAATGTTAAACAGGTCTGAAGTTTCTATGTTCATTTTTGACAAAGATATTGAGGAAATACTGAAATATTGGGGTTTTATTGATTTATTGTCTATGGATGAATCAATAATCAACTCTATCACCAAACCAAATCTTGGAAAACTTGCTCAGCTAGGAGTAAAAGAATGTGAAACAGGTCTGAAGTTTCTATTTTCATTTTTGACAAAGATATTGAGGAAATACTGAAATATTGGGGTTTTATTGATTTATTGTCTATGGATGAATCAATAATCAACTCTATCACCAAACCAAATCTTGGAAAACTTGCTCAGCTAGGAGTAGAAGAATGTTAAACAGGTCTGAAGTTTCTATGTTCATTTTTGACAAAGATATTGAGGAAATACTGAAATATTGGTGTTTTTATTTATTTATTGGCTATGGATTAATCAATAATCAACTCTATCACAAAACCAAAGCTTGGACAAGCTGGTCAGCTAGCAGTAGAAGAATGTGAAACAAGTTTGAAGTTTCTGTGATCATTGTTGACAAAGATATTGATGAAATATTGGAAAATGTGTTTTTCTTGATTTATTGGCTATAGGTTAATCAATAATCAACTTTATCACCAAACCAAAGCTTGGACAACTTGGTCTGCTAGTATTAGAAGAATGTGCAACAAGTTCAAAGTTTCTATGTTCATTTTTTACAAAGATATTGAGGAAATACAGAAATATTGGTGTTTTTATAGACTTATTGGCTATGGATTAATCAATAATCAACTTTATCACCAACCCAAAGCTTGGACAACTTGGTCAGCTAGGAGTAAAAGAATGTGAAACAGGTCTGAAGTTTCTATGTTCATTTTTGACAAAGTTATTGAGGAAATACTGAAATATTGGTGTTTTTGTTGATTTATCGGCTATGTGTTAATCAATAATCAATTTATCACCAAACCAAAGCTTGGACAACTTGGTCAGCTAGGAGTAGAAGACTGTGAAACAGGTCTGAAGTTTCTATTTTCATTTTTGACAAAGATATTGAGGAAATACTGAAATATTGGGGTTTTATTGATTTATTGTCTATGGATTAATCAATAATCAACTCTATCACCAAACCAAATCTTGGACAACTTGCTCAGCTAGGAGTAGAAGAATGTTAAACAGGTCTGAAGTTTCTATGTTCATTTTTGACAAAGATATTGAGGAAATACTGAAATATTGGTGTTTTTATTTATTTATTGGCTATGGATTAATCAATAATCAACTCTATCACAAAACCAAAGCTTGGACAAGCTGGTCAGCTATCAGTAGAAGAATGTGAAACAAGTTTGAAGTTTCTGTGATCATTGTTGACAAAGATATTGATGAAATATTGGAAAATGTGTTTTTCTTGATTTATTGGCTATAGGTTAATCAATAATCAACTTTATCACCAAACCAAAGCTTGGACAACTTGGTCTGCTAGTATTAGAAGAATGTGCAACAAGTTCAAAGTTTCTATGTTCATTTTTTACAAAGATATTGAGGAAATACAGAAATATTGGTGTTTTTATAGACTTATTGGCTATGGATTAATCAATAATCAACTTTATCACCAAACCAAAGCTTGGACAACTTGGTCAGCTAGGAGTAAAAGAATGTGAAACAGGTCTGAAGTTTCTATGTTCATTTTTGACAAAGTTATTGAGGAAATACTGAAATATTGGTGTTTTTATGGATTTATCGGCTATAGGTTAATCAATAATCAACTTTATCACCAAACCAAAGCTTGGAAAACTTGGTCAGCTAGGAATAGAAGACTGTGAAACAGGTCTGAAGTTTCTATTTTCATTTTTGACAAAGATATTGAGGAAATACTGAAATATTGGTGTTTTATTGATTTATTGTCTATGGATTAATCAATAATCGACTCTATCACCAAACCAAATCTTGGACAACTTGGTCAGCTAGGAGTAGAAGAATGTGAAACAGGTCTGAAGTTTCTATGTTTATTTTTGACAAAGTTATTGAGGAAATACTGAAATATTGGTGTTTTTATGGATTTATCGGCTATAGGTTAACCCTTGTGTTATCTTCGGGTCATTCTGACCCATCAGTCATTGTGACCCACCGTTGTATTGCGACAACTTTACCGCATACAAAAACAAAGTGAAGCATTTTCTTTTAACCGGTAGGCTGTCTCAGACCCCCCACATTGCGAAGGTTAAAAGAAAATTATTTTTATTTGTTTTTGTATTGGGTAAAATTGGGTAAACACAACGATGGTTCGTTATGAACCTTTGGGTCATGTGACCCGAAGACAGCACGAGGGTTAATCAATAATCAACTCTATCACCAAACCAAAGCTTGGACAAGCTGGTCAGCTAGCAGTAGAAGAATGTGAAACAAGTTTGAAGTTTCTGTGATCATTGTTGACAAAGATATTGATGAAATATTGGAAAATTTGTTTTTCTTGATTTATTGGCTATAGGTTAATCAATAATCAACTTTATCACCAAACCAAAGCTTGGACAACTTGGTCTGCTAGTATTAGAAGAATGTGCAACAAGTTCAAAGTTTCTATTTTCATTTTTTACAAAGATATTGAGGAAATACAGAAATATTGGTGTTTTTATAGACTTATTGGCTATGGATTAATCAATAATCAACTTTATCACCAAACAACCCGTAAACAACCCGCCCTCTTCAGAGGATTCAGAACGCAGCGGCCCGCCTGGTCTACAATCTACCCAGACGCTCCCATGTTACCCCGCTCCTCATCTCTCTCCACTGGCTACCTATCATGGCCCGTATCAGATTCAAGACCCTGGTATTGACTTTCCGAGCAGTGAACGGGACTGCACCCGCCTACATCAAGTCTCTCCTGCAGCCTTACACCCCCACCCGTCACCTACGGTCTTCTTCAGACAACCGCCTGGTGGTCCCACCGCTCAAGACCGCCCGGTCCCAACACAAGCTCTTCTCCTGTCTGGCCCCCCAGTGGTGGAATCAACTCCCCACTTCCATCAGAGACACTGACTGTCTCTCCACCTTCAAGAAAAGGCTCAAGACGCACTTGTTCCGGGAGTACAACGGTACTTAGGAATGGTTCGCTTGACCCGATGTTAGTTTCCTCAAGGATCACAATGACTCTTGCTTAGAGACTTGTTGCTCTTGTGGTTAGTGGTAACTGACTTAAATTTTTGTACTCGCTGTGATATATTGTTTTATTATTGTTGCTTGCTTTTTTCCCACAGGTACACTTGCACTTATAGCAGCTCATGTTGTTTAATTGTAACTTGTTTAACTACATGCTCTTATGGTTCTTCCCTTTGGCACTTATTTTGGTTGTTCACAATGTGTGCTTCATGTTTTGGCTACTCGCAATGTTTTGTGGCTATCTCGTTGTTATGATCAGTGACCTATGCACTTTGTAAAGCTCTCTCTTGGAAGTCGCTTTGGATAAAAGCGTCTGCTAAATGAATAAATGTAAATGTAAATGTAAACCAAAGCTTGGAGAACTTGGTCAGCTAGGAGTAAAAGAATGTGAAACAGGTCTGAAGTTTCTATTTTCATTTTTGACAAAGATATTGAGGAAATACTGAAATATTGGGGTTTTATTGATTTATTGTCTATGTGTTAATCAATAATCAATTTATCACCAAACCAAAGCTTGGACAACTTGGTCAGCTAGGAGTAAAAGAATGTGAAACAGGTCTGAAGTTTCTATTTTCATTTTTGACAAAGATATTGAGGAAATACTGAAATATTGGGGTTTTATTGATTTATTGTCTATGGATTAATCAATAATCAACTCTATCACCAAACCAAATCTTGGACAACTTGGTCAGCTAGGAGTAGAAGAATGTTAAACAGGTCTGAAGTTTCTATGTTCATTTTTGACAAAGATATTGAGGAAATACTGAAATATTGGTGTTTTTATTGATTTATTGGCTATGGATTAATCAATAATCAACTCTATCACCAAACCAAAGCTTGGACAAGCTTGTCAGCTAGCAGTAGAAGAATGTGAAACAAGTTTGAAATTTCTGTGATCATTGTTGACAAAGATATTGATGAAATATTGGAAAATTTGTTTTTCTTGATTTATTGGCTATAGGTTAATCAATAATCAACTTTATCACCAAACCAAAGCTTGGACAACTTGGTCTGCTAGTATTAGAAGAATTTGCAACAAGTTCAAAGTTTCTATGTTCATTTTTTACAAAGATATTGAGGAAATACAGAAATATTGGTGTTTTTATAGACTTATTGGCTATGGATTAATCAATAATCAACTTTATCACCAAACCAAAGCTTGGACAACGTGGTCAGCTAGGAGTAAAAGAATGTGAAACAGGTCTGAAGTTTCTATGTTCATTTTTGACAAATTTATTGAGGAAATACTGAAATATTGGTGTTTTTATGGATTTATCGGCTATAGGTTAATCAATAATCAACTTTATCACCAAACCAAAGCTTGGACAACTTGGTCAGCTAGGAGTAGAAGACTGTGAAACAGGTCTGAAGTTTCTATTTTCATTTTTGACAAAGATATTGAGGAAATACTGAAATATTGGTGTTTTATTGATTTATTGTCTATGGATTAATCAATAATCGACTCTATCACCAAACCAAATCTTGGACAACTTGGTCAGCTAGGAGTAGAAGAATGTGAAACAGGTCTGAAGTTTCTATGTTCATTTTTGACAAAGTTATTGAGGAAATACTGAAATATTGGTGTTTTTATGGATTTATCGGCTATAGGTTAATCAATAATCAACTCTATCACCAAAACCAAAGCTTGGAAAAGCTGGTCAGCTAGCAGTAGAAGAATGTGAAACAAGTTTGAAGTTTCTGTGATCATTGTTGACAAAGATATTGATGAAATATTGGAAAATTTGTTTTTCTTGATTTATTGGCTATAGGTTAATCAATAATCAACTTTATCACCAAACCAAAGCTTGGACAACTTGGTCTGCTAGTATTAGAAGAATGTGCAACAAGTTCAAAGTTTCTATTTTCATTTTTTACAAAGATATTGAGGAAATACAGAAATATTGGTGTTTTTATAGACTTATTGGCTATGGATTAATCAATAATCAACTTTATCACCAAACAACCCGTAAACAACCCGCCCTCTTCAGAGGATTCAGAACGCAGCGGCCCGCCTGGTCTACAATCTACCCAGACGCTCCCATGTTACCCCGCTCCTCATCTCTTTCCACTGGCTACCTATCATGGCCCGTATCAGATTCAAGACCCTGGTATTGACTTTCCGAGCAGTGAACGGGACTGCACCCGCCTACATCAAGTCTCTCCTGCAGCCTTACACCCCCACCCGTCACCTACGGTCTTCTTCAGACAACCGCCTGGTGGTCCCACCGCTCAAGACCGCCCGGTCCCAACACAAGCTCTTCTCCTGTCTGGCCCCCCAGTGGTGGAATCAACTCCCCACTTCCATCAGAGACACTGACTGTCTCTCCACCTTCAAGAAAAGGCTCAAGACGCACTTGTTCCGGGAGTACAACGGTACTTAGGAATGGTTCGCTTGACCCGATGTTAGTTTCCTCAAGGATCACAATGACTCTTGCTTAGAGACTTGTTGCTCTTGTGGTTAGTGGTAACTGACTTAAATTTTTGTACTCGCTGTGATATATTGTTTTATTATTGTTGCTTGCTTTTTTCCCAGAAGTACACTTGCACTTATAGCAGCTCATGTTGTTTAATTGTAACTTGTTTAACTACATGCTCTTATGGTTCTTCCCTTTGGCACTTATTTTGGTTGTTCACAATGTGTGCTTCATGTTTTGGCCACTCGCAATGTTTTGTGGCTATCTCGTTGTTATAATCAGTGACCTATGCACTTTGTAAAGCTCTCTCTTGGAAGTCGCTTTGGATAAAAGCGTCTGCTAAATGAATAAATGTAAATGTAAACCAAAGCTTGGACAACTTGGTCAGCTAGGAGTAAAAGAATGTGAAACAGGTCTGAAGTTTCTATTTTCATTTTTGACAAAGATATTGAGGAAATACTGAAATATTGGTGTTTTATTGATTTATTGTCTATGGATTAATCAATAATCAACTCTATCACCAAACCAAATCTTGGACAACTTGGTCAGCTAGGAGTAGAAGAATGTGAAACAGGTCTGAAGTTTCTATGTTCATTTTTGACAAAGTTATTGAGGAAATACTGAAATATTGGTGTTTTTATGGATTTATCGGCTATAGGTTAATCAATAATCAACTTTATCACCAAACCAAAGCTTGGACAACTTGGTCAGCTAGGAGTAGAAGAATGTGAAACAGGTCTGAAGTTTCTATGTTCATTTTTGACAAAGTTATTGTGGAAATACTGAAATATTGGTGTTTTTGTTGATTTATCGGCTATGTGTTAATCAATAATCAATTTATCACCAAACCAAAGCTTGGACGACTTGGTCAGCTAGGAGTAAAAGAATGTGAAACAGGTCTGAAGTTTCTATTTTCATTTTTGACAAAGATATTGAGGAAATACTGAAATATTGGGGTTTTATTGATTTATTGTCTATGGATTAATCAATAATCAACTCTATCACCAAACCAAATCTTGGACAACTTGGTCAGCTAGGAGTAGAAGAATGTTAAACAGGTCTGAAGTTTCTATGTTCATTTTTGACAAAGATATTGAGGAAATACTGAAATATTGGTGTTTTTATTGATTTATTGGCTATGGATTAATCAATAATCAACTCTATCACCAAACCAAAGCTTGGACAAGCTTTTCAGCTAGCAGTAGAAGAATGTGAAACAAGTTTGACATTTCTGTGATCATTGTTGACAAAGATATTGATGAAATATTGGAAAATTTGTTTTTCTTGATTTATTGGCTATAGGTTAATCAATAATCAACTTTATCACCAAACCAAAGCTTGGACAACTTGGTCTGCTAGTATTAGAAGAATGTGCAACAAGTTCAAAGTTTCTATTTTCATTTTTTACAAAGATATTGAGGAAATACAGAAATATTGGTGTTTTTATAGACTTATTGGCTATGGATTAATCAATAATCAACTTTATCACCAAACCAAAGCTTGGACAACTTGGTCAGCTAGGAGTAGAAGAATGTGAAACAGGTCTGAAGTTTCTATTTTCATTTTTGACAAAGATATTGAGGAAATACTGAAATATTGGGGTTTTATTGATTTATTGTCTATGGATTAATCAATAATCAACTCTATCACCAAACCAAATCTTGGACAACTTGGTCAGCTAGGAGTAGAAGAATGTTAAACAGGTCTGAAGTTTCTATGTTCATTTTTGACAAAGATATTGAGGAAATACTGAAATATTGGTGTTTTTATTGATTTATTGGCTATGGATTAATCAATAATCAACTCTATCACCAAACCAAAGCTTGGACAAGCTTGTCAGCTAGCAGTAGAAGAATGTGAAACAAGTTTGAAATTTCTGTGATCATTGTTGACAAAGATATTGATGAAATATTGGAAAATTTGTTTTTCTTGATTTATTGGCTATAGGTTAATCAATAATCAACTTTATCACCAAACCAAAGCTTGGACAACTTGGTCTGCTAGTATTAGAAGAATGTGCAACAAGTTCAAAGTTTCTATTTTCATTTTTTACAAAGATATTGAGGAAATACAGAAATATTGGTGTTTTTATAGACTTATTGGCTATGGATTAATCAATAATCAACTTTATCACCAAACCAAAGCTTGGACAACTTGGTCAGCTAGGAGTAAAAGAATGTGAAACAGGTCTGAAGTTTCTATGTTCATTTTTGACAAATTTATTGAGGAAATACTGAAATATTGGTGTTTTTATGGATTTATCGGCTATAGGTTAATCAATAATCAACTTTATCACCAAACCAAAGCTTGGACAACTTGGTCAGCTAGGAGTAGAAGACTGTGAAACAGGTCTGAAGTTTCTATTTTCATTTTTGACAAAGATATTGAGGAAATACTGAAATATTGGTGTTTTATTGATTTATTGTCTATGGATTAATCAATAATCGACTCTATCACCAAACCAAATCTTGGACAACTTGGTCAGCTAGGAGTAGAAGAATGTGAAACAGGTCTGAAGTTTCTATGTTCATTTTTGACAAAGTTATTGAGGAAATACTGAAATATTGGTGTTTTTATGGATTTATCGGCTATAGGTTAATCAATAATCAACTCTATCACCAAAACCAAAGCTTGGAAAAGCTGGTCAGCTAGCAGTAGAAGAATGTGAAACAAGTTTGAAGTTTCTGTGATCATTGTTGACAAAGATATTGATGAAATATTGGAAAATTTGTTTTTCTTGATTTATTGGCTATAGGTTAATCAATAATCAACTTTATCACCAAACCAAAGCTTGGACAACTTGGTCTGCTAGTATTAGAAGAATGTGCAACAAGTTCAAAGTTTCTATTTTCATTTTTTACAAAGATATTGAGGAAATACAGAAATATTGGTGTTTTTATAGACTTATTGGCTATGGATTAATCAATAATCAACTTTATCACCAAACAACCCGTAAACAACCCGCCCTCTTCAGAGGATTCAGAACGCAGCGGCCCGCCTGGTCTACAATCTACCCAGACGCTCCCATGTTACCCCGCTCCTCATCTCTTTCCACTGGCTACCTATCATGGCCCGTATCAGATTCAAGACCCTGGTATTGACTTTCCGAGCAGTGAACGGGACTGCACCCGCCTACATCAAGTCTCTCCTGCAGCCTTACACCCCCACCCGTCACCTACGGTCTTCTTCAGACAACCGCCTGGTGGTCCCACCGCTCAAGACCGCCCGGTCCCAACACAAGCTCTTCTCCTGTCTGGCCCCCCAGTGGTGGAATCAACTCCCCACTTCCATCAGAGACACTGACTGTCTCTCCACCTTCAAGAAAAGGCTCAAGACGCACTTGTTCCGGGAGTACAACGGTACTTAGGAATGGTTCGCTTGACCCGATGTTAGTTTCCTCAAGGATCACAATGACTCTTGCTTAGAGACTTGTTGCTCTTGTGGTTAGTGGTAACTGACTTAAATTTTTGTACTCGCTGTGATATATTGTTTTATTATTGTTGCTTTCTTTTTTCCCAGAAGTACACTTGCACTTATAGCAGCTCATGTTGTTTAATTGTAACTTGTTTAACTACATGCTCTTATGGTTCTTCCCTTTGGCACTTATTTTGGTTGTTCACAATGTGTGCTTCATGTTTTGGCCACTCGCAAT
Organism: Osmerus eperlanus; assembly: GCF_963692335.1. NCBI lineage: Eukaryota > Metazoa > Chordata > Actinopteri > Osmeriformes > Osmeridae > Osmerus > Osmerus eperlanus. Next base: position 8,511,451 of record NC_085041.1, read on the forward strand.
GTTTTGTGGCTATCTCGTTGTTATAATCAGTGACCTATGCACTTTGTAAAGCTCTCTCTTGGAAGTCGCTTTGGATAAAAGCGTCTGCTAAATGAATAAATGTAAATGTAAACCAAAGCTTGGACAACTTGGTCAGCTAGGAGTAAAAGAATGTGAAACAGGTCTGAAGTTTCTATTTTCATTTTTGACAAAGATATTGAGGAAATACTGAAATATTGGTGTTTTATTGATTTATTGTCTATGGATTAATCAATAATCAACTCTATCACCAAACCAAATCTTGGACAACTTGGTCAGCTAGGAGTAGAAGAATGTGAAACAGGTCTGAAGTTTCTATGTTCATTTTTGACAAAGTTATTGAGGAAATACTGAAATATTGGTGTTTTTATGGATTTATCGGCTATAGGTTAATCAATAATCAACTTTATCACCAAACCAAAGCTTGGACAACTTGGTCAGCTAGGAGTAGAAGAATGTGAAACAGGTCTGAAGTTTCTATGTTCATTTTTGACAAAGTTATTGTGGAAATACTGAAATATTGGTGTTTTTGTTGATTTATCGGCTATGTGTTAATCAATAATCAATTTATCACCAAACCAAAGCTTGGACGACTTGGTCAGCTAGGAGTAAAAGAATGTGAAACAGGTCTGAAGTTTCTATTTTCATTTTTGACAAAGATATTGAGGAAATACTGAAATATTGGGGTTTTATTGATTTATTGGCTATGGATTAATCAATAATCAACTCTATCACCAAACCAAATCTTGGACAACTTGGTCAGCTAGGAGTAGAAGAATGTTAAACAGGTCTGAAGTTTCTATGTTCATTTTTGACAAAGATATTGAGGAAATACTGAAATATTGGTGTTTTTATTGATTTATTGGCTATGGATTAATCAATAATCAACTCTATCACCAAACCAAAGCTTGGACAAGCTTGTCAGCTAGCAGTAGAAGAATGTGAAACAAGTTTGAAATTTCTGTGATCATTGTTGACAAAGATATTGATGAAATATTGGAAAATTTGTTTTTCTTGATTTATTGGCTATAGGTTAATCAATAATCAACTTTATCACCAAACCAAAGCTTGGACAACTTGGTCTGCTAGTATTAGAAGAATGTGCAACAAGTTCAAAGTTTCTATTTTCATTTTTTACAAAGATATTGAGGAAATACAGAAATATTGGTGTTTTTATAGACTTATTGGCTATGGATTAATCAATAATCAACTTTATCACCAAACCAAAGCTTGGACAACTTGGTCAGCTAGGAGTAAAAGAATGTGAAACAGGTCTGAAGTTTCTATGTTCATTTTTGACAAATTTATTGAGGAAATACTGAAATATTGGTGTTTTTATGGATTTATCGGCTATAGGTTAATCAATAATCAACTTTATCACCAAACCAAAGCTTGGACAACTTGGTCAGCTAGGAGTAGAAGACTGTGAAACAGGTCTGAAGTTTCTATTTTCATTTTTGACAAAGATATTGAGGAAATACTGAAATATTGGTGTTTTATTGATTTATTGTCTATGGATTAATCAATAATCGACTCTATCACCAAACCAAATCTTGGACAACTTGGTCAGCTAGGAGTAGAAGAATGTGAAACAGGTCTGAAGTTTCTATGTTCATTTTTGACAAAGTTATTGAGGAAATACTGAAATATTGGTGTTTTTATGGATTTATCGGCTATAGGTTAATCAATAATCAACTCTATCACCAAAACCAAAGCTTGGAAAAGCTGGTCAGCTAGCAGTAGAAGAATGTGAAACAAGTTTGAAGTTTCTGTGATCATTGTTGACAAAGATATTGATGAAATATTGGAAAATTTGTTTTTCTTGATTTATTGGCTATAGGTTAATCAATAATCAACTTTATCACCAAACCAAAGCTTGGACAACTTGGTCTGCTAGTATTAGAAGAATGTGCAACAAGTTCAAAGTTTCTATTTTCATTTTTTACAAAGATATTGAGGAAATACAGAAATATTGGTGTTTTTATAGACTTATTGGCTATGGATTAATCAATAATCAACTTTATCACCAAACAACCCGTAAACAACCCGCCCTCTTCAGAGGATTCAGAACGCAGCGGCCCGCCTGGTCTACAATCTACCCAGACGCTCCCATGTTACCCCGCTCCTCATCTCTTTCCACTGGCTACCTATCATGGCCCGTATCAGATTCAAGACCCTGGTATTGACTTTCCGAGCAGTGAACGGGACTGCACCCGCCTACATCAAGTCTCTCCTGCAGCCTTACACCCCCACCCGTCACCTACGGTCTTCTTCAGACAACCGCCTGGTGGTCCCACCGCTCAAGACCGCCCGGTCCCAACACAAGCTCTTCTCCTGTCTGGCCCCCCAGTGGTGGAATCAACTCCCCACTTCCATCAGAGACACTGACTGTCTCTCCACCTTCAAGAAAAGGCTCAAGACGCACTTGTTCCGGGAGTACAACGGTACTTAGGAATGGTTCGCTTGACCCGATGTTAGTTTCCTCAAGGATCACAATGACTCTTGCTTAGAGACTTGTTGCTCTTGTGGTTAGTGGTAACTGACTTAAATTTTTGTACTCGCTGTGATATATTGTTTTATTATTGTTGCTTTCTTTTTTCCCAGAAGTACACTTGCACTTATAGCAGCTCATGTTGTTTAATTGTAACTTGTTTAACTACATGCTCTTATGGTTCTTCCCTTTGGCACTTATTTTGGTTGTTCACAATGTGTGCTTCATGTTTTGGCCACTCGCAATGTTTTGTGGCTATCTCGTTGTTATAATCAGTGACCTATGCACTTTGTAAAGCTCTCTCTTGGAAGTCGCTTTGGATAAAAGCGTCTGCTAAATGAATAAATGTAAATGTAAACCAAAGCTTGGACAACTTGGTCAGCTAGGAGTAAAAGAATGTGAAACAGGTCTGAAGTTTCTATTTTCATTTTTGACAAAGATATTGAGGAAATACTGAAATATTGGTGTTTTATTGATTTATTGTCTATGGATTAATCAATAATCAACTCTATCACCAAACCAAATCTTGGACAACTTGGTCAGCTAGGAGTAGAAGAATGTGAAACAGGTCTGAAGTTTCTATGTTCATTTTTGACAAAGTTATTGAGGAAATACTGAAATATTGGTGTTTTTATGGATTTATCGGCTATAGGTTAATCAATAATCAACTTTATCACCAAACCAAAGCTTGGACAACTTGGTCAGCTAGGAGTAGAAGAATGTGAAACAGGTCTGAAGTTTCTATGTTCATTTTTGACAAAGTTATTGTGGAAATACTGAAATATTGGTGTTTTTGTTGATTTATCGGCTATGTGTTAATCAATAATCAATTTATCACCAAACCAAAGCTTGGACGACTTGGTCAGCTAGGAGTAAAAGAATGTGAAACAGGTCTGAAGTTTCTATTTTCATTTTTGACAAAGATATTGAGGAAATACTGAAATATTGGGGTTTTATTGATTTATTGGCTATGGATTAATCAATAATCAACTCTATCACCAAACCAAATCTTGGACAACTTGGTCAGCTAGGAGTAGAAGAATGTTAAACAGGTCTGAAGTTTCTATGTTCATTTTTGACAAAGATATTGAGGAAATACTGAAATATTGGTGTTTTTATTGATTTATTGGCTATGGATTAATCAATAATCAACTCTATCACCAAACCAAAGCTTGGACAAGCTTGTCAGCTAGCAGTAGAAGAATGTGAAACAAGTTTGAAATTTCTGTGATCATTGTTGACAAAGATATTGATGAAATATTGGAAAATTTGTTTTTCTTGATTTATTGGCTATAGGTTAATCAATAATCAACTTTATCACCAAACCAAAGCTTGGACAACTTGGTCTGCTAGTATTAGAAGAATGTGCAACAAGTTCAAAGTTTCTATTTTCATTTTTTACAAAGATATTGAGGAAATACAGAAATATTGGTGTTTTTATAGACTTATTGGCTATGGATTAATCAATAATCAACTTTATCACCAAACCAAAGCTTGGACAACTTGGTCAGCTAGGAGTAAAAGAATGTGAAACAGGTCTGAAGTTTCTATGTTCATTTTTGACAAATTTATTGAGGAAATACTGAAATATTGGTGTTTTTATGGATTTATCGGCTATAGGTTAATCAATAATCAACTTTATCACCAAACCAAAGCTTGGACAACTTGGTCAGCTAGGAGTAGAAGACTGTGAAACAGGTCTGAAGTTTCTATTTTCATTTTTGACAAAGATATTGAGGAAATACTGAAATATTGGTGTTTTATTGATTTATTGTCTATGGATTAATCAATAATCGACTCTATCACCAAACCAAATCTTGGACAACTTGGTCAGCTAGGAGTAGAAGAATGTGAAACAGGTCTGAAGTTTCTATGTTCATTTTTGACAAAGTTATTGAGGAAATACTGAAATATTGGTGTTTTTATGGATTTATCGGCTATAGGTTAATCAATAATCAACTCTATCACCAAAACCAAAGCTTGGAAAAGCTGGTCAGCTAGCAGTAGAAGAATGTGAAACAAGTTTGAAGTTTCTGTGATCATTGTTGACAAAGATATTGATGAAATATTGGAAAATTTGTTTTTCTTGATTTATTGGCTATAGGTTAATCAATAATCAACTTTATCACCAAACCAAAGCTTGGACAACTTGGTCTGCTAGTATTAGAAGAATGTGCAACAAGTTCAAAGTTTCTATTTTCATTTTTTACAAAGATATTGAGGAAATACAGAAATATTGGTGTTTTTATAGACTTATTGGCTATGGATTAATCAATAATCAACTTTATCACCAAACAACCCGTAAACAACCCGCCCTCTTCAGAGGATTCAGAACGCAGCGGCCCGCCTGGTCTACAATCTACCCAGACGCTCCCATGTTACCCCGCTCCTCATCTCTTTCCACTGGCTACCTATCATGGCCCGTATCAGATTCAAGACCCTGGTATTGACTTTCCGAGCAGTGAACGGGACTGCACCCGCCTACATCAAGTCTCTCCTGCAGCCTTACACCCCCACCCGTCACCTACGGTCTTCTTCAGACAACCGCCTGGTGGTCCCACCGCTCAAGACCGCCCGGTCCCAACACAAGCTCTTCTCCTGTCTGGCCCCCCAGTGGTGGAATCAACTCCCCACTTCCATCAGAGACACTGACTGTCTCTCCACCTTCAAGAAAAGGCTCAAGACGCACTTGTTCCGGGAGTACAACGGTACTTAGGAATGGTTCGCTTGACCCGATGTTAGTTTCCTCAAGGATCACAATGACTCTTGCTTAGAGACTTGTTGCTCTTGTGGTTAGTGGTAACTGACTTAAATTTTTGTACTCGCTGTGATATATTGTTTTATTATTGTTGCTTTCTTTTTTCCCAGAAGTACACTTGCACTTATAGCAGCTCATGTTGTTTAATTGTAACTTGTTTAACTACATGCTCTTATGGTTCTTCCCTTTGGCACTTATTTTGGTTGTTCACAATGTGTGCTTCATGTTTTGGCCACTCGCAATGTTTTGTGGCTATCTCGTTGTTATAATCAGTGACCTATGCACTTTGTAAAGCTCTCTCTTGGAAGTCGCTTTGGATAAAAGCGTCTGCTAAATGAATAAATGTAAATGTAAACCAAAGCTTGGACAACTTGGTCAGCTAGGAGTAAAAGAATGTGAAACAGGTCTGAAGTTTCTATTTTCATTTTTGACAAAGATATTGAGGAAATACTGAAATATTGGTGTTTTATTGATTTATTGTCTATGGATTAATCAATAATCAACTCTATCACCAAACCAAATCTTGGACAACTTGGTCAGCTAGGAGTAGAAGAATGTGAAACAGGTCTGAAGTTTCTATGTTCATTTTTGACAAAGTTATTGAGGAAATACTGAAATATTGGTGTTTTTATGGATTTATCGGCTATAGGTTAATCAATAATCAACTTTATCACCAAACCAAAGCTTGGACAACTTGGTCAGCTAGGAGTAGAAGAATGTGAAACAGGTCTGAAGTTTCTATGTTCATTTTTGACAAAGTTATTGTGGAAATACTGAAATATTGGTGTTTTTGTTGATTTATCGGCTATGTGTTAATCAATAATCAATTTATCACCAAACCAAAGCTTGGACGACTTGGTCAGCTAGGAGTAAAAGAATGTGAAACAGGTCTGAAGTTTCTATTTTCATTTTTGACAAAGATATTGAGGAAATACTGAAATATTGGGGTTTTATTGATTTATTGGCTATGGATTAATCAATAATCAACTCTATCACCAAACCAAATCTTGGACAACTTGGTCAGCTAGGAGTAGAAGAATGTTAAACAGGTCTGAAGTTTCTATGTTCATTTTTGACAAAGATATTGAGGAAATACTGAAATATTGGTGTTTTTATTGATTTATTGGCTATGGATTAATCAATAATCAACTCTATCACCAAACCAAAGCTTGGACAAGCTTGTCAGCTAGCAGTAGAAGAATGTGAAACAAGTTTGAAATTTCTGTGATCATTGTTGACAAAGATATTGATGAAATATTGGAAAATTTGTTTTTCTTGATTTATTGGCTATAGGTTAATCAATAATCAACTTTATCACCAAACCAAAGCTTGGACAACTTGGTCTGCTAGTATTAGAAGAATGTGCAACAAGTTCAAAGTTTCTATTTTCATTTTTTACAAAGATATTGAGGAAATACAGAAATATTGGTGTTTTTATAGACTTATTGGCTATGGATTAATCAATAATCAACTTTATCACCAAACCAAAGCTTGGACAACTTGGTCAGCTAGGAGTAAAAGAATGTGAAACAGGTCTGAAGTTTCTATGTTCATTTTTGACAAATTTATTGAGGAAATACTGAAATATTGGTGTTTTTATGGATTTATCGGCTATAGGTTAATCAATAATCAACTTTATCACCAAACCAAAGCTTGGACAACTTGGTCAGCTAGGAGTAGAAGACTGTGAAACAGGTCTGAAGTTTCTATTTTCATTTTTGACAAAGATATTGAGGAAATACTGAAATATTGGTGTTTTATTGATTTATTGTCTATGGATTAATCAATAATCGACTCTATCACCAAACCAAATCTTGGACAACTTGGTCAGCTAGGAGTAGAAGAATGTGAAACAGGTCTGAAGTTTCTATGTTCATTTTTGACAAAGTTATTGAGGAAATACTGAAATATTGGTGTTTTTATGGATTTATCGGCTATAGGTTAATCAATAATCAACTCTATCACCAAAACCAAAGCTTGGAAAAGCTGGTCAGCTAGCAGTAGAAGAATGTGAAACAAGTTTGAAGTTTCTGTGATCATTGTTGACAAAGATATTGATGAAATATTGGAAAATTTGTTTTTCTTGATTTATTGGCTATAGGTTAATCAATAATCAACTTTATCACCAAACCAAAGCTTGGACAACTTGGTCTGCTAGTATTAGAAGAATGTGCAACAAGTTCAAAGTTTCTATTTTCATTTTTTACAAAGATATTGAGGAAATACAGAAATATTGGTGTTTTTATAGACTTATTGGCTATGGATTAATCAATAATCAACTTTATCACCAAACAACCCGTAAACAACCCGCCCTCTTCAGAGGATTCAGAACGCAGCGGCCCGCCTGGTCTACAATCTACCCAGACGCTCCCATGTTACCCCGCTCCTCATCTCTTTCCACTGGCTACCTATCATGGCCCGTATCAGATTCAAGACCCTGGTATTGACTTTCCGAGCAGTGAACGGGACTGCACCCGCCTACATCAAGTCTCTCCTGCAGCCTTACACCCCCACCCGTCACCTACGGTCTTCTTCAGACAACCGCCTGGTGGTCCCACCGCTCAAGACCGCCCGGTCCCAACACAAGCTCTTCTCCTGTCTGGCCCCCCAGTGGTGGAATCAACTCCCCACTTCCATCAGAGACACTGACTGTCTCTCCACCTTCAAGAAAAGGCTCAAGACGCACTTGTTCCGGGAGTACAACGGTACTTAGGAATGGTTCGCTTGACCCGATGTTAGTTTCCTCAAGGATCACAATGACTCTTGCTTAGAGACTTGTTGCTCTTGTGGTTAGTGGTAACTGACTTAAATTTTTGTACTCGCTGTGATATATTGTTTTATTATTGTTGCTTTCTTTTTTCCCAGAAGTACACTTGCACTTATAGCAGCTCATGTTGTTTAATTGTAACTTGTTTAACTACATGCTCTTATGGTTCTTCCCTTTGGCACTTATTTTGGTTGTTCACAATGTGTGCTTCATGTTTTGGCCACTCGCAATGTTTTGTGGCTATCTCGTTGTTATAATCAGTGACCTATGCACTTTGTAAAGCTCTCTCTTGGAAGTCGCTTTGGATAAAAGCGTCTGCTAAATGAATAAATGTAAATGTAAACCAAAGCTTGGACAACTTGGTCAGCTAGGAGTAAAAGAATGTGAAACAGGTCTGAAGTTTCTATTTTCATTTTTGACAAAGATATTGAGGAAATACTGAAATATTGGTGTTTTATTGATTTATTGTCTATGGATTAATCAATAATCAACTCTATCACCAAACCAAATCTTGGACAACTTGGTCAGCTAGGAGTAGAAGAATGTGAAACAGGTCTGAAGTTTCTATGTTCATTTTTGACAAAGTTATTGAGGAAATACTGAAATATTGGTGTTTTTATGGATTTATCGGCTATAGGTTAATCAATAATCAACTTTATCACCAAACCAAAGCTTGGACAACTTGGTCAGCTAGGAGTAGAAGAATGTGAAACAGGTCTGAAGTTTCTATGTTCATTTTTGACAAAGTTATTGTGGAAATACTGAAATATTGGTGTTTTTGTTGATTTATCGGCTATGTGTTAATCAATAATCAATTTATCACCAAACCAAAGCTTGGACGACTTGGTCAGCTAGGAGTAAAAGAATGTGAAACAGGTCTGAAGTTTCTATTTTCATTTTTGACAAAGATATTGAGGAAATACTGAAATATTGGGGTTTTATTGATTTATTGGCTATGGATTAATCAATAATCAACTCTATCACCAAACCAAATCTTGGACAACTTGGTCAGCTAGGAGTAGAAGAATGTTAAACAGGTCTGAAGTTTCTATGTTCATTTTTGACAAAGATATTGAGGAAATACTGAAATATTGGTGTTTTTATTGATTTATTGGCTATGGATTAATCAATAATCAACTCTATCACCAAACCAAAGCTTGGACAAGCTTGTCAGCTAGCAGTAGAAGAATGTGAAACAAGTTTGAAATTTCTGTGATCATTGTTGACAAAGATATTGATGAAATATTGGAAAATTTGTTTTTCTTGATTTATTGGCTATAGGTTAATCAATAATCAACTTTATCACCAAACCAAAGCTTGGACAACTTGGTCTGCTAGTATTAGAAGAATGTGCAACAAGTTCAAAGTTTCTATTTTCATTTTTTACAAAGATATTGAGGAAATACAGAAATATTGGTGTTTTTATAGACTTATTGGCTATGGATTAATCAATAATCAACTTTATCACCAAACCAAAGCTTGGACAACTTGGTCAGCTAGGAGTAAAAGAATGTGAAACAGGTCTGAAGTTTCTATGTTCATTTTTGACAAATTTATTGAGGAAATACTGAAATATTGGTGTTTTTATGGATTTATCGGCTATAGGTTAATCAATAATCAACTTTATCACCAAACCAAAGCTTGGACAACTTGGTCAGCTAGGAGTAGAAGACTGTGAAACAGGTCTGAAGTTTCTATTTTCATTTTTGACAAAGATATTGAGGAAATACTGAAATATTGGTGTTTTATTGATTTATTGTCTATGGATTAATCAATAATCGACTCTATCACCAAACCAAATCTTGGACAACTTGGTCAGCTAGGAGTAGAAGAATGTGAAACAGGTCTGAAGTTTCTATGTTCATTTTTGACAAAGTTATTGAGGAAATACTGAAATATTGGTGTTTTTATGGATTTATCGGCTATAGGTTAATCAATAATCAACTCTATCACCAAAACCAAAGCTTGGAAAAGCTGGTCAGCTAGCAGTAGAAGAATGTGAAACAAGTTTGAAGTTTCTGTGATCATTGTTGACAAAGATATTGATGAAATATTGGAAAATTTGTTTTTCTTGAATTATTGGCTATAGGTTAATCAATAATCAACTTTATCACCAAACCAAAGCTTGGACAACTTGGTCTGCTAGTATTAGAAGAATGTGCAACAAGTTCAAAGTTTCTATTTTCATTTTTTACAAAGATATTGAGGAAATACAGAAATATTGGTGTTTTTATAGACTTATTGGCTATGGATTAATCAATAATCAACTTTATCACCAAACAACCCGTAAACAACCCGCCCTCTTCAGAGGATTCAGAACGCAGCGGCCCGCCTGGTCTACAATCTACCCAGACGCTCCCATGTTACCCCGCTCCTCATCTCTTTCCACTGGCTACCTATCATGGCCCGTATCAGATTCAAGACCCTGGTATTGACTTTCCGAGCAGTGAACGGGACTGCACCCGCCTACATCAAGTCTCTCCTGCAGCCTTACACCCCCACCCGTCACCTACGGTCTTCTTCAGACAACCGCCTGGTGGTCCCACCGCTCAAGACCGCCCGGTCCCAACACAAGCTCTTCTCCTGTCTGGCCCCCCAGTGGTGGAATCAACTCCCCACTTCCATCAGAGACACTGACTGTCTCTCCACCTTCAAGAAAAGGCTCAAGACGCACTTGTTCCGGGAGTACAACGGTACTTAGGAATGGTTCGCTTGACCCGATGTTAGTTTCCTCAAGGATCACAATGACTCTTGCTTAGAGACTTGTTGCTCTTGTGGTTAGTGGTAACTGACTTAAATTTTTGTACTCGCTGTGATATATTGTTTTATTATTGTTGCTTGCTTTTTTCCCACAGGTACACTTGCACTTATAGCAGCTCATGTTGTTTAATTGTAACTTGTTTAACTACATGCTCTTATGGTTCTTCCCTTTGGCACTTATTTTGGTTGTTCACAATGTGTGCTTCATGTTTTGGCTACTCGCAATGTTTTGTGGCTATCTCGTTGTTATGATCAGTGACCTATGCACTTTGTAAAGCTCTCTCTTGGAAGTCGCTTTGGATAAAAGCGTCTGCTAAATGAATAAATGTAAATGTAAATGTAAACCAAAGCTTGGACAACTTGGTCAGCTAGGAGTAAAAGAATGTGAAACAGGTCTGAAGTTTCTATTTTCATTTTTGACAAAGATATTGAGGAAATACTGAAATATTGGTGTTTTATTGATTTATTGTCTATGGATTAATCAATAATCAACTCTATCACCAAACCAAATCTTGGACAACTTGGTCAGCTAGGAGTAGAAGAATGTGAAACAGGTCTGAAGTTTCTATGTTCATTTTTGACAAAGTTATTGAGGAAATACTGAAATATTGGTGTTTTTATGGATTTATCGGCTATAGGTTAATCAATAATCAACTTTATCACCAAACCAAAGCTTGGACAACTTGGTCAGCTAGGAGTAGAAGAATGTGAAACAGGTCTGAAGTTTCTATGTTCATTTTGGACAAAGTTATTGTGGAAATACTGAAATATTGGTGTTTTTGTTGATTTATCGGCTATGTGTTAATCAATAATCAATTTATCACCAAACCAAAGCTTGGACAACTTGGTCAGCTAGGAGTAAAAGAATGTGAAACAGGTCTGAAGTTTCTATTTTCATTTTTGACAAAGATATTGAGGAAATACTGAAATATTGGGGTTTTATTGATTTATTGTCTATGGATTAATCAATAATAAACTCTATCACCAAACCAAATCTTGGAAAACTTGGTCAGCTAGGAGTAGAAGAATGTTAAACAGGTCTGAAGTTTCTATGTTCATTTTTGACAAAGATATTGAGGAAATACTGAAATATTGGTGTTTTTATTGATTTATTGGCTATGGATTAATCAATAATCAACTCTATCACCAAACCAAAGCTTGGACAAGCTGGTCAGCTAGCAGTAGAAGAATGTGAAACAAGTTTGAAATTTCTGTGATCATTGTTGACAAAGATATTGATGAAATATTGGAAAATGTGTTTTTCTTGATTTATTGGCTATAGGTTAATCAATAATCAACTTTATCACCAAACCAAAGCTTGGACAACTTGGTCTGCTAGTATTAGAAGAATGTGCAACAAGTTCAAAGTTTCTATGTTCATTCTTTACAAAGATATTGAGGAAATACAGAAATATTGGTGTTTTTATAGACTTATTGGCTATGGATTAATCAATAATCAACTTTATCACCAAACCAAAGCTTGGACAACTTGGTCAGCTAGGAGTAGAAGAATGTTAAACAGGTCTGAAGTTTCTATGTTCATTTTTGACAAAGATATTGAGGAAATACTGAAATATTAGTGTTTTGTTGATTTATTGGCTATGGGTTAATCAATAATCAACTTTATCACCAAACCAAAGCTTGGACAACTTGGTCAGCTAGGAGTAGAAGAATGTGAAACAGGTCTGAAGTTTCTATGTTCATTTTTGACAAAGATATTGAGGAAACACTGAAATATCTGTGTTTTTATTGATTTATTGGCTATGGGTTAATCAATAATCAACTTTATCACCAAACCAAAGCTTGGACAACTTGGTCAGCTAGTAGTAGAAGAATGTGCAACAAGTTTTAATTTTCTATGTTGATTTTTTACAAAGATATTGAAGAAACATTCTGACTGTCTACTCTTTTACCCCGGTCCCTAAATATGACGCGGAGCCTGAACGGAGGTACGAATATGAATGTCTGTTGAATCTCGAATATGAAACTGATTTCACCTCGGTGCATGGACAAATGAAACGTAAATGTATTTGTCCAAGGGACAAGTGCCTCAAAAAGTTAATGTCAAGCTCTGAAATCCAGTGGCCAGAGATATATGATGACCTGATCCAAGTGTATACCTGGGAGAAGTCCGTCCTTTGCAGCCGACATGCGCAGTTGAGCATGCTTGACAGTGGTGTGACATAGGGTGATAATTGGTCTATATTAGCTATATTACTATCAAAATGATAAGTAGGCTACAAATACATAATGAGCATTCATGCAATCGCACTTTTTCTCTCACTCCCAACTGGGTACTCAGCTGCAAATGTAGCATGCCTTCCCTGGAAATGTCTTTCCACGTTACTCTTTTTGTTATTTGACAACTTCTCATTACAAAGCAAACATGCAGGCAATCCTTCCGCATTGGAAGCAAATGATTCGGTCCAAAAACGGTTGAATCCTCTGTTCTCCTCAGCTATCTTTCTCTTTTTCCCTTTGGGATCCATGGCCCATATGACACGCCCGCCGGTTTGTTTGCAACAGCCACCTGTCTGGCACTACGCCGAGCTGAAAGAAACGTGTGTCGCAGGCTATGACGTAAATCTTCGTTGACAGAAATGTTGAAATAAAATATTTATTATACACATGCACATTTTGCTGTAAAAATGTGTAAATTAAATATTTTTTCAACATTTCTGTTTTAATAATTAATACAAAACATATGTTCACACCATCTTTTTCCATTTTCATATTTTTGAAAAAGCTCCAGGGAGCCACTAGGGCGGCGCTAAAGAGCCGCATGCGGCTCTAGAGCCGCGGGTTGCCGACCCCTGCCCTAGCCCTTGGCCCTTGAAACTGAGGGGTAAGGGCTACAAATCCATAATAAATGAGACGCCACTTAGGTACGTCATCTAGCACGTATCGATATCTCCAAAGCAGGTAGCCTAGTGTTACGCACTGATATCAAACGAAATTCGCTGCTAATGGAGTTTACTTAAAACTGTAGACATAGTCAGAGAAATGCGGGACTGTTGTGCAAATCAGCACTGTAACATTAGCGTAGCAAATTAGCGATTTTTAGAAACGTTTCAATTAGGAAAATGGTTGCAAATATATATGTACAGGACTGTGTATAGCACAAAACAAGACTGTCATATTTTTTTAATCAATGAATTAAGCCGAAAATATTATATTTATCGGACTCTGGATGATCTGGCCGCCATTGTTGCCGGTGTTGGACCGAATTCTCACTCCCCCGCAGAATCCCACTCCCCTACGCGTGAACGCGCACTGCCTTCCTAGCGTATTGCTAGTTGTAGTTTGACGAACCGAGGCGATTTTTACAAGCCTAGGTTCCCTCGGCTTAGGCTTTGAGGAAACTGTCAGTAGGCTATTTAATTAATGTTTCATCAAAATATAAGTTATGTTGTGCTGCACTTGAGAGCCTATACGATTTGTATGTCGTGCTACTCGTAAAATCCGAATCATTGTCTCAAGAAAATAGACGTACTTTGGAGCTGCACTTGAAAAACGATGTTGATGTCGATGTTGTGCTACACTGTCCTATTATCGGAATGAGGGTAATATGTGAATTATGTTGTAGTTGCGACTGCTGTTATGTCACTGTCTGGTAAAAGCGAGCATCCTTTGTATTAATTTGTACGAATCACTTTTAGTAGAACCATTCACTTCTGATTCTTGATTACGTTGTACTTGCTGTTATAGGTATACTTACTAAATGCACTATATGCCAATTAATTGGCATATAATCGTCTGGTAAATGAGTATAGCTACATTATTTTACAAATGTAGGCTATATAAAAAGGCCCCTGCTCACAGGTCCCTCCTACCAGAATTCAACTTCTATTTCCCTCTCAGTAAACTACTTGCCTTTTTAGTACCTGATAAGCCAAGCCTTCCCTTTGTGAATGGCTAGTGAAAAACATCTAATAAATTATGACATTTTGATTGGTTCCATCACATTTATTTTAAACAAAAAACTATAATGATATATTTAACAAAAGGTAGAAAAAAGAGAGAAAGTGATCATTTAAATAAGAGTTTAAATATGAGATTTTGGATAAACATTAAGATTAATTTTTGGAATGATAATGAATGATCAAACATTAGGAATGGCAAAAACTGTCACTGTCACCTATAATAACAATACCACTTATACAAAGAAATACCAATGATTCATTATAACAGTGTCTAGCAGTGAAAAATGTATTGTATTCAATACCAGTTGACAAGCTATTACCCAGTTGTGTCGCCATCCAGATTGTCCACATCCCCGCATAGTTGGGGTGTGTCAGATCTTATAGCCCCAAGATATGGGGGGGGGGGGGGGGGGGGATTTCGGCAGGTAGGATGTTATCCACCATCATCCCTGTGCCCAAAAAGCCAAGACCAACAGGACATAATGACTACAGACCCGTCGCCCTGACCTCTGTGGTAATGAAGTATTTTGAGCGCCTGGTGCTGGCACACCTCAAATCCATCACAGACCCCCTCCTGGACCCCCTGCAGTTTGCCTACAGTTTGCTTACAGAGCCAACAGGTCTGTGGACGATGCAGTTAACATGGCCCTCCACTTCACCCTACAGCACCTGGACTCCCCAGCATCCTACGCCGGGATCCTGTTTGTGGACTTCAGCTCTGCCTTCAACACCATCATCCCCACCCTGCTTCAGGACAAGCTCTCCCAGCTGAACGTGCCTGATTCCACCTGCAGGTGTATCACAGACTTCCTGTCTGACAGGAAGCAGTGTGTTAAGCTGGGAACACACGTCTCTGACTCCCGGTCCATCAGCACCAGATCTCCTCAGGGCTGCGTCCTTTCCCCTCTGCTCTTCTCCCTGTACACCAACAGCTGCACTTCCAGTCATCCATCCGTCAAACTTGTAGTTGGCGGACGACACCACCCTCATTGGGCTCATCTCTGACGGGGATGAGTCTGATTACAGCTGGGAAGCTGACAACCTGGTGACCTGGTGCAGCCAGAACAACTTAGAGTTCAATGCTCTTACGACAGTGGAGATGGTTGTGGACTTCAGGAATAATACAGCCCCATTCACCCCCATCACCCAGTGCGACTCCCCAGTCAACACTGTGGAGTCCTTCCGCTTCCTGGGCACTATCCTCTCCCAGGACCTCAAGTGGGAACTGAACATCAGCTCCCTCACCAAGAAAGCACAACAGAGGATGTACTTCCTACAGCAGCGAAAGAAATTCAACCTGCAAAAGACAATGATGGTGCACTTCTACACAGCCATCATTGAGTCCATCGTCACCTCCTCCATCACCATCTGGTACGCTGCTGCCAAGGACAAGAGCAGACTGCAGCGTATCATCCACACTGCTGAGAAGGTGATCGGCTGCAATCTGCCTACCCTCAAAGACCTGCACACCTAGAGGACCCTGAGGCGAGCAAGGAAGATTGTGAACACACTCTGATTCAGCCACTCCCCTCCGGCAGAAGGCTGCAGTCCATCAGGACCAATACCACACGCCACAAAAACAGTTTCTTCACATCCGCTGTTGGCCTCTTCAACAAGGTTAAGGGCTCACACTGACTTAAATGACTTTAATCACAATCTGCACAATGACACCTTGCCACATTGCAATTTGCACTATATTACACTATTTGTATTTTTTGTACTATTTGTATTTTTTGTATTTTTATATTGTAAATTATGGCTACTTTATATTTTATTCTAAATCCCCTTAGTATTAGCTAGACTTTGTACCTTTTGTATAGTTAGACCACATATTTAAGTTTTTAGCCTACTGCAATGCATACAAGGTGAAAATAATGGGGCATTAAGTTGTATTAAACATACATGAACACAGCTCTATTTGAACATTTCAGGGATATAGGGGGTGGAAGAAAATACATTTCCTACGTGCTTATGCTGATCACAATAGCCATTTCCTTATCACCTGTTCATAAAGCCAACTCCAGAATTACTGGCAACACATTGGCAAATGTAAGTGAACGATGTGTTAAGAAAAATACAAATACACAGTAATATTTAGGAATTTACCAGCAGTAAAATATTGTAGCCTATATAGATAAGGTGACACAAAGGCAATATTTATATAACCCTATTGCAAACCTGTAGGCTGAGCTGAAGATGAGTGCACAATTGAGTAGGACCCTGGCGTATCTGGAGAGATTCTGTAAAGAGGATTGCTCTCTGATTCCTGACAAACCCTATTTGACTGTAAATCATGTAATAACTACTCCCTTTTGTACCTTTGCTAAATAAATCCGAGTTCTGCGCTTGGGTCTACTCCTGTCTCATGTGATGCGTTGCAGAAGACTTCGCCTCAACAAGACCCAGCGGAGTTTGTCACGAGCCTCCCTCAGCATTTGAGGATGTCCGAGCCAGATCAGCATATAGTAGGAGCCCCCAGTATGCAACAGGTCATTGAACACCTTGCTGCTGTACAAATGGAGCAAGGTCACAGACTCGGCCAAGTTGGGGAATCCCTCAACAATTTAGCAGGAGTCTTCCAGGATTTAAAACACCATGTGATGAGCCTTTCTGCTCAGGAACCTGCCCCTGCTGTCACAGCCGGGGTTTCTGGTGCCGAAGCCCCCCCCCTCAGCTCAGCACTCTGCACTCCATCTAGCTCCACCCCAGCGATATGATGGCAGCCCTGAATCTTGCAGAGGTTTTCTAACCCAGTGCTCTTTGGTTTTTGAACTGCAACCTACACAGTTTGCCTCATGGTCGCGCTAAAGTGGCTTTTCTTATATCTAGACTCACAGGAAGAGCCTTGGAGTGGGCCACGGCAGTGTGGGATCAACAGAACCCTGTTTGTTCAGACAGTGAGATGTTCATGCAACAGTTAAAACGTGTGTTTGATCATCCCATGAGGAGTCAGGTGGCTGAGCGGTTAGAGAATCGGGCTAGTAATCAGAAGGTCGCTGGTTCGATTCCTGGCCGTGCCAAATGATGTTGTGTCCTTGGGCAAGGCACTTCACCCTACTTGCCTCGAGGGGAATGTCCCTGTACTTACTGTAAGTCGCTCTGGATAAGAGCGTCTGCTAAATGACTAAATGTAAATGTATCCCACTAACATGCAGGAAGCTGCTAAACGCCTCCTAAATCTAGGCCAGGGACAACAGTCCGTTTCCGACTTTGCTATAGATTTCAGGACCCTGGCTGCAGAGAGTAGGTGGGAAAATTCCGCTCTGATGACAACCTTCTATCACGGCCTCAACGACATCATCAAGGATGAGTTGGTAAATAGGGACTGGGGTACTACCCTTGAGGGCCTCATCGACCTGGCTGCTCAACTGGACCGGCGCATGAGAGAGCGGCAGCTGGAAAAGAGTTTCAGGCGCAGCAATGTCTATCGTCCCAGGGTCTCTCCACATCCCCTCTCTCCTTCGGGCCCAGTTTCGGAGGAAGAACCTATGCAACTCGGGGGGACCCGATTATCTCTTGAGGAGTGTGAACGGCGTAGAGTAGAGCGTTTGTGTTTTTACTGTGGTAAAGCGGGACACTTTCGGAATACATGCCCACTTCGGCTGACTGGATCAGAACAGCCGCTACGTGTGAGTACGCTACTCTGTCCTAACATTACTCAGCACCAATGCCTTTTACCTGTCATTGTCTATGGGAGTGTGAGTCACGCAACCGTTTCAGCCTTGATAGACTCTGGATCTGCAGGAAACTTCATAAGTAAACGCCTGGTTCAACAACTTCAACTGTCTACGTCACCCTGTTCTCCTCCACTACCGATTACATCCATTGACAACCAGCCCCTTGGTTCTGGCTTCATTACTCAGGCTACAGTCCCGGTTACTCTGGTTGTGGGTGCTCTTCACTCTGAGGAATTGTCTCTGTTAGTCATAGACCACACAACGAACAATGTTATTTTAGGTATGCCATGGCTCGCTTATTATGAACCACAGATTTCCTGGTCCACTAATGAACTGCTCCGTTGGGGTAGCAAATGTGTTTCCCAGTGTCTTGCTAAACCCATCAGAGCAACCAGCATCGAGAGCCCTTCAGTCTCTGTCACACCAGATGTACCCTCGGCCTATCTAGACCTTGCAGCGGTCTTCAGCAAGAAGAGTGCCACCTGCCTGCCACCACACAGACCGTGGGACTGTGCCATAGATTTGGTGTCTGGAGCTACTCCACCCAGAGGTAGGATTTATATTTATGGAAACCTATGTGGAGGAGGCTCTCGCCAATGGTTTTATTCGCCCTTCCACATCTCCCGCAGCCTCAAGTTTCTTTTTTGTTGGGAAGAAGGACGGTGGTCTCAGGCCATGTATAGACTATAGGGGTCTGAATTCTGTTACTGTTAAGTACCGCTATCCCTTGCCTTCGGTGCCTGCAGCAGTAGAACAACTCCGGGAGGCTCGGATATACACCAAGCTAGATCTTCGCAGCGACTAACCTCATTCGCATCAGGGACGGTGACGAATGGAAGACAGCTTTTCATACTACTACAGGCCACTATGAGTATCTGGTGATGCCCTTTGGATTAGCCAACGCCCCTTCAGTATTTCAAGCTTTTGTTAACGAAGTTCTCCGTGAATACCTTGGCAAATGTGTGATCGTGTACCTTGATGATATTCTGGTCTACTCCTCAGATCTGGGTGAGCATGTCAAGCATGTATGCCAAGTCCTCAACAAACTCCTTGAAAACCGTCTGTACGTCAAACTGGAGAAGTGTGAATTCCACAAAACAGAAGTACAGTTTCTGGGGTACAGAATATCCTCCCAGGGGGTCCAGATGGATGAGGGTAAAATCAAGGCGGTAGTAGACTGGCCTGAGCCCCAGACCGTTAAGGAGCTTCAGCGTTTTTTGGGCTTTGCAAATTTCTACAGACGCTTTATTCGCAATTTTAGTTCAGTTGCAGCCCCTCTAACGTCTCTGTTAAAAGGGTCCCCCAAGAGGCTCTGTTGGAATGATGCTGCCGACCTGGCCTTCAGGAAGTTGAAGAGCGTGTTTACCTCAGCGCCTGTCCCCAAGCATCCGGATTCGGATCTCCCCTTCGTTGTTGAGGTAGATGCATCAGAGTCTGGAGTGGGAGCCATTCTCTCCCAGCACCATGGTAAGCCCGCCAAGTTACACCCGTGTGCTTTCTTCTCTCGCAAATTGACCTCGGCAGAGAGGAATTACGATGTGGGAAATCGAGAACTCCTGGCGATCAAACTTGCCTTCGAAGAATGGCGGCATTGGCTGGAAGGCACCAGGCACCCTTTCCTGGTGCTAATGGACCACCGTAATCTAGAATACATACAGTCTGCAAAACGGTTAAATCCCCGCCAAGCTCGTTGGTCTTTGTTTTTCACTCGGTTCCATTTTACTCTAACCTATAGACCAGGTTCAAAGAATGTGAAGGCAGATGCCCTCTCTCGGCTCCATGATTCTTCTTCCTCCCAGAACACCCCGGAGCCAATCTTGTCACCTCAACACATCATCGCCCCCATCAGATGGGATGTCCTGGAACACATTCAACAAGCCTTGCCAGCTGATCCAGTTCCCCAGGGGTGTCCCGGTGACAAGACCTATGTCCCCACAGCTGTTCGTGCTCAGCTTCTTCAATGGATGCACTCGTGTCCCAGCTCAGGTCATCCAGGTATCCAACGCACCCTGTCACTGGTCAGAAACAGATTCTGGTGGCCATCTGTGAGACGTGATGTTGTGCAGTATGTTAAGTCTTGTGCTGTTTGTGCGCAAGTAAAATCTCCCCGTCAACTACCCTTGGGTCTCCTGGAACCCCTTCCCATACCTAACAGACCATGGTCCCACATCGCTGTGGATTTTATCACTGACCTTCCCTGTTCTCAAGGTTTTACCACTATTTTGGTTGCGGTGGATGGGTTTTCTAAGGCATGCCGTCTGATCCCACTCAAGAAGCTGCCTTCTGCCATGGAGACCGCGGAATCCCTATTCCACCATGTGTTTCGGACTTTCGGCCTACCTGAAGAGATCGTGTCGGACAGAGAGGTCCAGTTTACCTCAAAAGTATGGTCATCGTTTTTCACACTGCTGAACGTGCAAATTAATCTGTCCTCAGGTTATCATCCACAGAGCAACGGTCAAACAGAGAGACTAAACCAGGAGATTGGCCGGTTCCTTCGCACCTACTGCTCTCAGCAACAGGGGCAATGGAGCAGGTTTTTGCCATGGGCAGAATATGCCCAGAATTCCCTTAGGAGCTCTTCTACAAAACTCACACCATTCCAGTGCGTCCTGGGTTTCCAACCAGCCCTCTTCCCATGGTCTGGGGAACCTTCGGAAATCTTGGCAGTGGATGACTGGTATAGACGGAGTAAGGCGGTCTGGGATGCTGCTCACGTCCGGCTACAACAGGCCGTCCGACGTCAGAAGATAAAAGCAGATCGACACAGACGTATGGCACCTCGGCTCCAA
This sequence comes from Osmerus eperlanus, assembly GCF_963692335.1. Classification (NCBI taxonomy): domain Eukaryota; kingdom Metazoa; phylum Chordata; class Actinopteri; order Osmeriformes; family Osmeridae; genus Osmerus; species Osmerus eperlanus. The sequence continues at coordinate 8,532,637 of NC_085041.1, forward strand.
CCCGGTCAGGAAGTCTGGCTCTCCACGCGGAACATCCGTCTCCGCCTCCCTTCCAAGAAGCTAAGTCCTCGTTTTATTGGCCCATTCAAGATTGTCAAGCAAGTCAATGTATCGGTTACTGTTGCCCTCTCACTACAGGATCAATCCAACTTTCCATGTCTCCTTGCTCAAACCTGTTGTCAGACCCCAAGATGGCCAGTCAGGCCCTGAGGTTCAGTCTGCGCCACCACCCCCTTTGCTTTTGGATGATGGCGTGGCATATACGGTCAGGTCTCTGCTTGACTCCCGTCGTCGCCGGACTGGTTTTCAATACCTTGTGGACTGGGAGGGTTATGGGCCGGAAGAGAGGTCCTGGGTTCCAGCCTCAGACGTTCTTGACCCTTCCCTCATGGCTGACTTCCATCTGGCTTATCCCGAGTGTCCTGGCCCTCGCCCCCGTGGTAGGCCGCCCCGTGGAAGTCAGTCTTCGGCTTCAGGAGCCTCCCGTGGAGGGGGGGGTTCTGTCACGATCCAACGCTCCTCTTCCCCTGAGTACTGAGGCCTTCAAATCTGGACCCCAAATTCCCCCCCTGTTTACTGTCTAGTTTGTTTGTTCCATTCTGTTTCTGCCTATCTGTTGTGCACGCCCACTCCTTGGATAGAGTTGCCCACTTATCCCTACACACCTGTGTCTGGTTACCCATCAAGCTGGTCTGTATATATATACCCCTGATTCCCTTGTGTTCCTTGCGAAGTCTTGTGTAGTTTACCGTCACATTCTGAGCGTTGATCTGATTTCCTGTTTGGCCTCTTGTTGACAATCCTTGTTTGTTCCAGACCTCGTTCCCTCCTGTCTGATCCTTGTTGGTACCTTCGCTTCTCTACCTGCTTCTGGATTTTGACTTCCTGCCTGAATACTGGATACGACTAGCCTACTCCCTTTTGTACCTTTGCTAAATAAATCTGCGCTCTGCGCTTGGGTCTACTCCTGTCTCCTGTGATGCGTTACATAAACATTCTCTCTAATCTGCAGATTGATAATAGGCTTCTTATAAAACCCACAACTCAGCTTAATTTTGTAACTCTGTTAGTGAAATGACAAACACTTTCTCCATTAAGGAGTTAACAGTTTGCCCTGTAGAACAGCAATCAGATGTTTTTCAATCCGCAGACATTATCCTACGTAATCAGTTGTGAAACGTCGCATTTGCACTACAGTGCATTTCACAATGCATTTTAGAAACAGTATAATAAAACTGAATTCCCTGAAATGTTCAAATAGAGTTGTGTTTATCTATGTTTAATACAACTAAAGGCCCCATTATTTTCACCTTGTATGCGTTGCAGTAGGCCAATGTGTATGAGTCTTTATCTCGCACGCTACCTCACCAATTTAACAATCCTAAAAACCAACTGCTACATGAATCAACTATTTAATGAGGCAGCAATTCAGTAGTTCTTTTTAACTTACTGGGGGAGTAGGATTTTGACAACACTGTTCATCAATCCTCCCCCCCTCATATCTTGGGACTGTAAGATCTGAAACCCCCCAAATTATTTTGGTGGCTCCTCATGCCCTGTAGAGCGTGCCATAAAAAGCTTTTGATACTAGTTGCATAAATGTAAAAGTTAGAAGGAGAGTAGGATTTTGGCAACACTGTTTTTTATACCTGCCGAAATCCCCCCCCCCCCCCTCATATCTTGGGATTATAAAATTTGACACACCCCAAAATTATTTTGGTGGCTCCTCATGCCCTGTAAAGTGTGCCATAAAAAGCTTTTGATACTAGTTGCATAAATGTAAAAGTTAGAAGGGGAGTAGGATTTTGGCAACACTGTTTTTTATACCTGCCGAAATCCTCCCCCCCTCATATCTTGGGATTATAAAATTTGACACACCCCAAAATTATTTTGGTGGCTCCTCATGCCCTGTAAAGTGTGCCATAAAAAGCTTTTGATACTAGTTGCAAAAATGTAAACGTTAGAAGGGGAGTAAGATTTTGGCAACACTGTGTTTCATACCTGCCGAAATCCTCCCCCCCCCCCCCATATCTTGGGGCTATAATATCTGACACACCCCAACTATGCGGGGATGTGGACAATCTGGATGGCGACACTAACTGGGTAATAGCTTGTCAACTGGTATTGAATACAATACTTTTTTCACTACTAGACACATTTATAATGAAGCATTGGTATTTCTTTGTATAAGTGGTAATGTTATTATAGGTGACAGTGACAGTTTTTGCCATTCCTAATGTTTGATCATTCATTATCATTCCACAAATTAATCTTAATGTTTATCCAAAATCTCAGGTTGGCTGTGACAGCTGCCTCAGAAGGTTCCATCACTGTTGTGCTAAAATCCAACTGAGAGGAATATGTCTGTGCTGCCTGCCGTAAACATCCCTGACCTGTTTTCATGATCAAGCCTCAAACTTGTTAAAACTCTTATTTAAATGATCACTTTCTCTCTTTTTTTCTACCTTTTGTTAAATATATCATTATAGTTTTTTGTTTAAAATAAATGTGATGGAACCAATCAAAATGTCATCATTTATTAGATGTTTTTCACTAGCCATTCACAAAGAGAAGGTCCAGGCTTCGCTTATCAGGTACTAAAACCAAGCACTGTACATTGCAAGTTAGAAGACACAAACTAGGCTGTGGGAAGCAGGATCTATAAAATGGATATGATTGTAAACACAAAACAGTTGTGTGGCAAGTAGTTTACTGAGAGGGATATAGAAGTTGAATTCTGGTAGGAGGGACCTGTGAGCAGGGGCCTTTTTATATACATTTGTAAAATAATGTAGCTATATTCATGTACCAGACGATTATATTACAATTGGCATATAGTGCATTTAGTAAGTAGCCTATAACAGCAAGTACAACGTAATCAAGAATCAGAAGTGAATAGTTCTACTAAAAGTGATTAGTACAAATGAATACAAAGGATGCTCACTTTTACCAGACAGTGACATAACAGCAACTAAAACATAATTCACATATTACCCTCATTCCGATAATAGGACAGTGTAGCACAACATCGACATCAACATCGTTTTTCAAGTGCAGCTCCAAAGTAGGCCCTACTTCTGTTTTCTTGAGACAATCATTTGGATTTTACGAGTAGCACGACATACAAATCGTATAGGCTCTCAAGTGCAGCACAACATAACTTATATTTTGATGAAACATGAATTAAATAGCCTACTGACAGTTTCCTCAAAGCCTAAGACGAGGGAACCTAGGCTAAACATTGTAAAAATCGCCTCGGTTCGTCAAACTATAGGAATACGCTAGGAAGGCAGTGCGCGTTCACGCGTAGGGAAGTGGGATTTTGCGGTGGAGTGAGAATTCGGTCCAACACCCCCCCCCCCTCCCCCCCTGGAGACACCCCAGTCAATAGGAATACCATATCAACATGACACTTCATAGTAACAGTAGCGAAATAACGCAACGCTATGCATACAGTCTGTGGGACTGTGAGCGCACGGCTTCGATATGTCGCATTGGCAACATACGGCTCAAGAAGCTGGCAAAGATACATAATTCCCTCAGCTGAGAATCTATATGTCACGGGTGCTGGCTGGCAGGTAGACCCAAATGCAGGACTCAGACCCAGGAGGTAAATTAAAGATTTATTTGACTTGAAAAAATAAGGTTGGAGAAAACAAAAGGCAGGGCTGCGGTAGCGGACAATCCGGGGGGAATGCTGGAACGACGGGACAAGGTTGGAGCAAGCAGGGGTATGAACCGTGTCTAGAAAAGGCAGAACAAAAACTGGTTATTTAACAGAATACGAGGCAAGACTGACTAAGGTAATTCAGACGGCCGACTGACGTGGACGATAATGACGACGTTGAACTGGCGAAGCTTGGATGGGAAACCCGGGTTGATATACAGATGGTGATGAGTAAATGATCCGCAGATGTGCGTCGTTAACAAGGAGCGTGTGTACAGGAATGCAGGTGTAATTGAAAATAAAGGGACCGAAGCCAAAGAACAGACAGAACGAAAAGGGCAGGTCCAACCCAGGGACATGACACTATATCTGTCATAAAGATACTCATGATCAGGTAATGCCAAAGGGATTTGTCGGTCTCTAAATGTTCTGGCTCTTCTGAGCGCACCTATCCACGCACCAAGCTCCACAGGATCTTCTATGAACGGTAAAGGCATTATCCTCAAGAATGAGTTAGTGGGCGGGGCTTTTATACCGGTTGATCTCTGATCTCCAACTTAACCCTTGTGCTGCCTTAGGGTCACATGACCCAAAGGTTCATAACAAACCATCGTTGTGTTTACCCAATTTTACCCAATACAAAAACAAATAAAAATAATTTTCTTTTAACCTTCGCAATGTGGGGGGTCTGAGACAGCCATACGGTTAAAAAAGAATGCTTCACTTTATGCTTCACTTTACCGCATACGTTTTTGTATGCGGTAAAGTTGTCGCAATACGACGGTGGGTCCAGGGGCGGATCTAGAAAAATATTCATGGGGTGGCAGAGAGGGTGGCAGAAGTATATATGCTGATTTAATTGCAGTCATATTAATCAATGTTTATTTGGAATGCCCCCAAATTAAGACATTTTAACTCAAAAACATTAGGCTACATTATTATGGCACATTATTAAAGCCTTAAATCAAAGATATTGAGGAAACACTGATAAATAAATAAAAAGTGTTTTCATTGATTTATTGGCTATTGCTTAATCAACAATAAACTGTAGCCTATCACCAAACCGAAGGTTGGACAACTTGGTCAGCTAGTAGTAGAAGAATGTGCAACAAGTTTGAAGTTTGTATGTTCGATTTTGACAAAGATATTGAAGAAACACTGAAAATGGTGTGTATTCAAATGTCTGCTCGTTTTTTGGGCATTCAGGCTCTCTACTCTTTTACCCCGGTCCCTAAATATGACACGAAGACTGAACGGAGGTACGAATATGAATGTTTGTTGAATCTCAAATATAAAACTGAGTTCACCTCGGTCTCGGCGCAGTGGGGAGGGTGGTTGGAGTCGTCTAGTGCTGCATTCACTTGCAGTGGGATATTAGCAGGCCCAAACGTAATTCGCGAGCGCAGAATTCCGACGATATCAAATTATATTTCAAATAGAATGCATTGGTCTGAGGCAAAAATTTAAATAAACTTGTCAACTCATATTACGTCTCTATTCTTTCGAAATATTTAACCTGTAAACAGAGCCCATTGCCACAAGTGTAGGTAGGTACGTGGTAGCAATCAAAGGAAGTCTGTCAACCCTGAAACTGATACAGTAACGTTCACGTTAGACCAGCTACTGTAGCCAATATTAAAACGTTAGTCAAAAATGCCCAGATTCAGCCCTGAAGAATTGACACGGAAAGACTTATCAACCAAAATTACAGGAATAGACAGGGCCAGTGAGTTTTCAGGCGATCTTTATGAGGATGGATGAATACTTTTCGGCAAAGTCTGTCAACATTCAGTCGACCATATTCGGCGTCAAACTGTTGTGGAACAACTTCGGTCTCTCCAACACAAGAACAGGAATTCCTGCCTTAAGGCCATCAAAATTCCGCAGATTTTAAGTCTGAATAACCGCAGAAAATGTGAAAAAAATCTGCAGATTTAGTTTGGGCTTGTATATATATTAGAAATGAAAATGTCCGACTCTGCGAAGTGGGGAGGGGGGGGGTTGGAGTCGTCTAGTGCTGCATTAACTTGCAGTGGGATATTAGAAATTCTCTCTCGCAAATGTCCAACTTGGTTGAGTGGGGAGGGTGGGTGGAGTTGTCTCGTGCTGCATTAGCTTGCAGTCGGAAATGTGGCTCATCGCAAATGTTCGATGAGCCACAACTTTTCTTTGTTTTCAAAGCTGCCAACTAGGGTGGCAGCTGGGGTGGCAAGGCTATATTTAGGGTGGCAGTTGCCACCCCATGTACCCCAGTTGATCCGCCCCTGGGTGGGTCACAACGACTGATGGGTCAGAATGACCCGAAGATAACACAAGGGTTAACCTGCTCCCGCCCAGGTTAGCCGTTCAGCATGTGTTACCATGGCGATCTACCCCGTTAACAAGTGATACTCTGTCGTAGTACAGAAAACCCTGGGTTGAACCTGAAGTTACCTCGCTAACGCCAAATCTTGATTCGTAGTAGACCTACAGGCCGTGTCAACGAAATAAATAAACAATAATACATCTAATTGATTTGATAAATAAAGGTTGTGCCAAATGTTTTGATGTGGAGCCTACGTATCAAAGTGTGCTTTCATAATCCTTGGTTTGGTATAAACAACATCTTCTTAAATTGTATTTATTTATCAGGCTATTTGTACGATGTTATTAGAATGCTTAAAAAAATGGGGAATAGCGTAGTGTTTGAAGCGCTGAACTACAAATTAAGCGGTTGCAAGTTCAAATCTGCCTGAACATGGTACTTTTGAGGTATAACAACAAATTATCCCTATCTGTGTCTAACTAGCTCTGTCAACCTATCTGTAGATTGTTAGTAATGTGACCAGCAGACCAAATTATTTTAAACAACAGTATTAAAAAAGCACTGAATTCGGCAACTTGGACATTGAACAATTCATGAAAAAACAACCAGAGAAAGGCCAGGTTGACCTAACCTAGTGTGTGTGACATTTGCAATCTCATTGATCTGTTAGTTTTAAAGTGTATTTTAATTGTCAGATAACAGGTCAACATGATAAAACTGTATTTGTTTAATGATATTATTTATTTATTTATTTATTTGCACAGTCAGCAGAAATTTGCTTTAAAAGGACGTCTGAGAATGTTTTTCGTTACATTCCGCCGAACATGAGAACGGTAGTGCTTGCCCTGACTCTAGCCCTTGTGGGTAAGTCTAAGTTGTTATTATTAGATGATCATTTGTTGCATTATGTTTTTGTTGTATATGAAGTAATATGTCTACTTAAACATTTCAGCGAGTCAACAGGTCAATTTTGGTAAGTTTTTTAAAATTTGTGTATTCATTCATTTCAATCAGAGATTAATATACAGATTACTTACAAAATTCAACATAATTGTTCATTGCAGCTCCTGAGTTTGCCTCCAGCAATACCTATGTGTACGAGTACGAGGCAGTGGTCTTGGGAGGTCTGCCTGAGGAAGGTCTGGCTAGAGCAGGAATCAAAGTCATCAGCAAAGTTCTCATCAGTGCAGTTGCCCAGAATAACTTCCTGCTGAAGGTACAGGATGCACATCAAGTTTCAATACTCAACAGTCAGGAGTTCATCTTCTTTTCATTAAATGTTCCTTTTGATTGTTTTCTCGCAGCTTGTGGACCCAGAGATCTTTGAGTACAGTGGTGTCTGGCCCAGAGATCCTTTTGTTCCAGCTGCAAAGCTCACTTCAGCTCTGGCTGCTCAGCTCCAGACTCCCATCAAGTTTGAGTATGCCAATGGAGTTGTGGGTAAGATACATGCCCCTGCTGGTATCTCTGCTACGGTGTTGAATGTCCACAGAGGTATCTTGAACATCCTTCAGCTGAACATCAAGAAGACACAGAACATCTATGAGCTGCAAGAGGTCAGGCTTCTATCTTAAAGCTCAAATGAAAGGGTTAGCCCTACTCTACCACTACTCTAACTCTTAGCCAAACCATGCTGTCTTTTATGTTCACCAGGCTGGAGCTCAGGGAGTCTGCAAGACCAGCTATGTCATCAGTGAGGATGCCAAGGCTGAGCGCATTCATCTGACCAAGACCAAGGATCTGAATCACTGCCAGGAGAGACTCGAGAAGGAGTTTGGTTTGGCTTACACTGAGAAATTGGTAGCTTCTCAGGATGTAAGTAGCTGTTTCATCACCTTCATTTTTATTCTGATAGGTATCAGTATGAACATCTGACATTTTGTGCAACATTACGTTTTATCTTTATAGTCTAGAAAGAACTTGAGGGGAGCTGCAGCCTACAACTACATCATGAAGCCAACTGACAATGGTGCTCTGATCATGGAAGCCACTGTTACTGAGGTCCATCAGTTCTCTCCATTCAACGAGATGACCGGAGCTGCCCAGATGGAGGCAAAGTATGTTGTCTAATAACTGATATCTGAGAAACATCTGGAGATCTATTTGAATTGATACAATGACAGTGTATTCAACATGTAGAGCAATCCATAATAAGTTAATATCCTTTTCATAGACAAAGGTTGACATTCCAAGAGATTCAGAAGGCCACAGTGGAACCCATTGGAGCCGAATACATTTCCCGTGGATCTCTGCAATATGAGTTTGCCACTGAGCTTCACCAGATACCCATTCAGCTCCTCAGGATCAGCAATGCACAAGCTCAGGTATTGAGGGTTTAAATCCTTATTCAACAGTAAAAAAAAAACATAAATGGTTCTCCTCAAATCCTTAATACTTTTTGTCTTTTTCTTTACAGATTGTTGAGGTTCTGAACCATTTGGTTACCCACAATGAGGCAAAGGTTCATGAGGATGCCCCTCTGAAGTTTGTGGAGCTCATCCAGCTCCTGCGTGTGGCCAGAATGGAGAATATCGAGGCCATCTGGAGTCAGTACAAAGCGAATCCAGCTTTCAGGTGTTTAATTACATAATTACATTTAGCAGATGCTCTTATCCAGAGCGACTTACAGTAAGTACAGGGACATTCTCCCCGAGGCAAGTAGGGTGAAGTGCCTTGCCCAAGGACACAACGTCATTTGGCACAGACTTGGCACAGGGAATCGAACCGGCAACCTTCTGATTACTAGCCCGATTCCATAACCGCTCAGCCACCTGAATCCCAAATATTCCCACATAACAAGAACAAATATAATTTGAATAGGAAAAGAAATGAAGAATGTCACTAAAATGCAGGTTTTACTTTTTTAGACACTGGATCCTGAGTGCCATCCCGGCGATTGGAAGTCCTGTCACTGTTAGGTTCATCAAGGAGAAGTTTATTGCTGGTGACCTCACTATTCCTGAGGCCGCTCAGGCTCTAATGGCTGCTGTCCACATGGTGACGGCTGATTTGGATAGTGTCAAGCTTGTAGAGGTAGGTAAACCTTCAAGTCAACATTAAGTACTCTTATGAATATTATAAAACCAGACCACAATATAAAGTCTCTCTTCCAGGGGTTGGCTTTCCACCACATGATTCAGCAAAACTCAGTTCTTCGTGAAATCGCCATGCTTGGTTATGGTACCATGGTTTTCAAGTACTGTGCTGTACACACCAACTGCCCTTCAGAACTTGTGAAGGTAATGTAAATTTCTCTCTTAGGCAGTGTTTACGTCCATTATCCTGGAGATTGAAAAACTTCATGTTTTTTCTCAACAGCCCATCCATGACCACGCTATTGAGGCGCTTGCAAAAGGGGAAATTAAAGAACTTGTAGTTGCTCTTAAAGTCCTGGGTAATGCTGCCCACCCTTCTAGTATTAAACCAATCACAAAGCTCTTGCCTGGATTTGGAGCTGCTGCTGCTTCTCTGCCTATAAGAGTTCAGGTTGATGCCATCCTGGCCCTGAGGAACATTGCCAAGAAGGAGCCTAGAAGGGTAAGGACATTTGTTCATGGCTATGGATGACACCGTAAACAAGTTAACTTATCATTTAAATCTGTCAATGTCATTTCTGTAAATTAGATTCAGGAAGTGGCGGTGCAGCTGTTCATGGACAGGGCTCTCCACCCAGAGCTCCGCATGGTTGCTGCTGTTGTGCTGTTTGAGACTAGACCTCCGATGGGTCTCGTGATTACCCTTGCCGATGCGGTGCAGAAAGAGACAAATCTGCAAGTGGCCAGCTTTGTGTACTCTTACATGAAATCCCTGACTAGGAGCACCGCCCCTGACTTTGTTCCAGTGTAAGGATAAGTTGCTTCATGTATATATTTGGACTACATGACACAGTTTGCTCACAACTGTCTTATATCTGACTTTATTGAACTGTTTCATATATATCTCCCATTTCAGTGCTGCAGCATCCAATGTCGCTGTCAAGATCCTCAGTCCCAAATTCGATAGGTTGAGCTATACCTTCAGCAAGGCCTTCCACCTGGACTCCTATTCCTGTGAGGGTCTTTTTTGGCAACTTGTTTTTGGTTTATCTTAAATGTACAGCATTCATTATTGTCTATTATGTCTTATAAAAACATATATGTGTTTCTTTCATAAGCTCCTCTGATGATGGGTGCTGCTGCCAGTGCTTTGTACATCAACGATGCTGCCACCTTATTACCTAGAGCTGTGGTAGCCAAGGCAAGAACATACATTGCTGGAGCAGCTGCTGATGTTCTGGAGGTACGAGCTCTTCTTTAAATACTATGGATAGCAATGAACTCGTTTTCTACGTTATTCTAAGTCACCATCTTCTCTTTCAGGTTGGAGTAAGAACAGAGGGAATCCAGGAGGCTCTCATGAAGATGCCCAATATTGCTGAAAATGCTGACAGGATCACTAAGATGAAGCGTGTCATTAAGGCGGTGAGTGAAAGGGATATTTTGAAACTACTTTAAAGAGTTGTTGAAAAAACGAATTAGTTCAGATAAAGTGTCGAAGGTTATCAAAGTTTACTCTGCTCTTCCATCCACAGCTGACTGACTTGAAGTCCCTGCCCACAAACAAGCCACTAGCTTCTATGTATGTGAAATTCTTTGGACAGGAAATTGCTTTCGCTCACATTGACAAGGAAATGATTGAACAGGCCATACAGGTATGACACATACAACAACTTTTATAAACATCTTAAAACAGGGAGACCATTATTTGAAATATAATGTTCCATTATATCTATGATTTATTTGAAATATAATGTTCCAGTATATTTATGATTTCCTTTAAAAATAATGTTCCAATATATCTATGATTTCCTGTAGCTGGCTACTGGACCTTCTGCACATGCAATTGGAAGGAAGGCTCTGAAGGAATTGTTGTCTGGAGCCTCCTTCCAGTACGCAAAGCCCCTGCTGGCTGCAGAGGTACGTCACATCTTCCCTACAGCTGTTGGTGTGCCCATGGAACTCAGTTTCTACACTGCTGCCGTGGCTGCTGCAACTGTACAAGGTAAAATCTCTCCACCAACAGAGTAATGTAAACGACTGCTGTTACAATATTGATCAAATTAATATTTTATACTTGTGTTCTCTCCAACCCCACAGTCAGAGTGGCCATGACTCCTTCACTTCCTGAGGCTTTCCATCCTGCCCAGCTCTTGAACACAGACATTCAGCTGCATGCAGAGATAACACCAAGGTAGTATTTGATCAGTTTGCTACAGGGATACTAGTACAATACAATTTTACACCTATACATTTGTTATGAAAAGGTTACTTCATGTGATACAATTATTGTTACAAGTATTTATTTTGTAATGTTTCAGTGTTGCCATGCATACATTTGCTGTGATGGGAGTGAACACTGCCTGGATCCAGGCTACTCTTATGGCAAGGGCAAAAATACACACAATTGTCCCAGCAAAAATGGCAGCTAAAGTTGACATTGCAAAGGGCAACTTCAAGTTTGAGGTTTTGCCTGTTCAGTCTGCAGATCACCTGGCAACTGTGCGGTATGCAACTGCTTCTTTTAAACTTTACATCTGAAAAAACTATTGCATTGTGTACTATAATATTTGAATGAATTTCATAAATCATTGTTACAGTGTTGAGAGTCTTGCTGTGGCAAGAAATGTTGAAGACCTTGCAGCTACTAAGATGATACCAATGATTCCTGCCAAAGAAGCACAGCTGTCTAGAGATACTTTGAGATCAAAGATCTCATCCTCACAGGAAAGTGATTGGGTAAGATGAGTAACCTATTTGAAACCATACAATTTGACCATTTACAGCATGAACTTCTTCGTATACCCCGGAGATCTAATCTATTGTATATGTTTCAGTCAAGATCATCTGAACGGATTTACTCTGATTTACCTTCTAATATCATTCCTAAAATGAGAAGGTTGTCTGCACAACTGAAGAAGAAATTCTGTACCGCATTCAAAACCTTTGGTATCAAGGCATGCGCTAACATTGAATCCCAGAATGCTGCCTTCATCAGAAACTCACCACTCTATACCCTTATCGGGAAACACTCAGTCACTGTTGATTTGTCACAAGGCAAGTGAAATTATAAATTTTATATTTGATTGAAATACAATTACAAATTAGATACAAATTCCAATGTCTAAAAATATTGTATCTATTTTTGGGGATAGCTTCAGGCACAGTCATTGAAAGAATGGAGATTGAGGTCCAGGTTGGAGCAGAGGCAGCTAAAAAGATTGTCAAAGTGATCACTGTGAATGAAGATGAAGAATCTCCAGAGGCAACAAATGTCCTGTTGAAACTCAAGAAAGTCTTGGTTCCCGGTCGCAAGAATGGTACCAGATCTTCCTCCAGCTCCAGCAGTTCTAGTTCCAGCAGCTCTCGGTCTTCTTCTTCCTCCTCTTCCTCCTCATCTAGCTCATCCAGCTCATCTAGCTCATCCAGCTCATCCTCCCGTAACAACAAAAAAATGCTGATTGTTGGTGCTGCTGCAGCTAACAAGCAGTCTAAGAGAGTACGTAGCAACAGTAGCAGCAGTAGCAGCAGCAGCAGCAGCAGCAGCAGCAGCAGCAGCAGCAGCAGCAGCAGCGGACGCAACAGCCAAAGGAACACCAGAAGATCACCAAACAACCGCTCTTCCAGCTCCAGCTCCTCAAGCTCCAGCTCTTCCAGCTCCAGCTCTCGCATGTCAAAGGTAAGGTAGAATCAAAAAGTACTATTTTTCTCAAAAGAAAAATGCATTTACTGAAAGGTTTGCTTTTCTATTATGGCAGGAACTCAATGACATGAAGTTTACCAAGGACCACGTCCACAAGGTAATTTTTCATATAAAATGTTGTGTGTGTAAATAAACACCTACTTCAATCTAACCTGCCTCGTCACTCTTGCAGCATGCCATCTCAAAGGAAAGAACGTCCAGCAGAAGCAGTGCATCCAGCTTTGAGGCAATATACAAACAGGTGAAACAATACCCCTAACAAAAAACGTCAACAATAATTTATTCTCCCACAGCTCAAACCAACCCTGGACACGAGTATGAGAATAACTTCACTTTACATCTTGTCAGAACAAATTCCTTGGCAATGCTGTTGCTCCTTCCGTGACAATACTCATCCGTGCTGTGAGAGCTGACCATGCAGTGCAGGGATACCAGATTACTGCCTATCTGGACAAAGCTACTTCCAGGGTGCAGATCATTGTGGCTAACCTAGAAAAGGATAACCATTACAGAATCTGTACCGATGGAGTGTTGCTGAGCAACCACAAAGTTATGGTAAGCCTGAAGACATCTGATGCTGTCTAAAGTGACAAAAACAATGATTAGTAAAAGTATTTTCATGGGCACTGCTGTTATCTACAAAAATGTCCCCTTAAACCACCCTCTACCATTTATTCTGTGCGGTTGGTGCAGGTTATAATATATTTAGTTTGTTATTATGAACTACTATAATTGTTTGTTTTACAAGCTATCTGAGGTCCTGCAAGATGCACATAACAACCCACAACACAATTTCTCCTCTTAGGCTAAGATTGCATGGGGTGTTGAGTGCAAAGAATATGAGACTGAGATCACAGCAGAAACTGGTCTTGTCAACGAAAATCCTGCTCTCCGTCTGAAGCTGTCATGGGACAAGATCCCAAGTGCCCTGAGGCGAAATGCAAAGAGGTACAATCTCTCATTTCACTATTAGTCATTCAACACTATGGCTTTGTGGTCTATACTATGTGCAACATTGTTTTAGAAATAATCATCTACTGTATATGAGAATGTTTAAAATGTTACTTTCTTGATCTAGGGTCACTGAGTACCTTTATAGTGCTGCTATCCTGGCTGGGGTTAGTCAAGGAAAAGCCAAAAACATAAAGAAAGAAATAAAACTCACACTGGCTCTTACCTCTGCGAGAAGGTTGAATATTGTGCTGAAGACTCCAAAGGTGAGCTAGTCATCTGTTTTTAACTGAGGTTACTTTTATAGAAGCTGGTTTTCCATCCATTATTTACATTTACTTCATTGTTGTTCCTTACAGATGACCATTTCCAAACTGGCGTTGAGTCTCCCTATTGCTTGGCCTGTCGGAGACACCGCTGCTGAGCTTTCTGTGCTGTCAGACAACATTGTTGACCAAGTGTACTACCTGTTCTCCAAAGCCAATGCAGGTGAGAAGAATATGATTATTCAAAATAATGTTTTAGGTATAAATGGTTTAGTGAATGGTGTAATCATTTTACTTTTTCTTAACTCTAGCTGAATGTAGCATGGACGGAAACACACTGACGACATTCAACAACAGGAGGTACAAGAGTGACATGCCACTCTCCTGCTACCAAGTTGTGGCTCAGGATTGCACACAAGAGCTCAAGTTCATGGTTCTGTTAAAGAAGGACAATGATCAGAACCACATCAGTGTTAAGATCTTTGACATGTGAGTATTCAATAACAAGCACAACATGATGGGGTTAACTAACTAAAATATATTTTTGAATCCCTTACTGTTCATGTTGAATTGGGGCATACTGTATATTCGATTTTTACAACCTAACCAAATTGGATTATTTTCACAAGCGATATTGAGCTGTATCCCGAAGACAACCAGGTACTGGTGAAGGTCAATGGACAGAAAATTCCCATCAGCAGCCTCCCATATCAACATCCTACAGGTTATTTTCATTCATTATAAAATATAAATTTCCTTTAACAAGAGCAGCATATTGAACGGCAGGTTAGGCAATATTAGGACATTTCATGAAGATAATGCTCTTCCTCACCTAGGCTCAATCCAGATCAAACAAAAGGGTGATGGGATCTCTCTCCATGCTCCAAGCCATGGTCTCCAGGAGGTCTACTTGGATAAAAATGCATGGAAGGTAATAGAAACCTTCTTATAAGATGTATTAATTTCACTTGATAGGTAAACAACTTGGTTAAGATAAAAAAAAATAGGAGGTAAAGATAACATACATTTTTGAACTACTAGGTCCAAGTTGTGGACTGGATGAAGGGTCAGACCTGTGGTATCTGTGGTAAAGCTGATGGGGAAGTCAGACAGGAGTTGCGCATGCCCAATGGACGCCTGAGCAAGAGCCCAGTCAGCTTTGCCCATTCCTGGGTGCTTCCAGCTGAGAGCTGCCGTGACACCACTGGTGAGTGCTTTCTGGTTTTACTGAAAAGTGGGGGATTCAACCTTCACAGGAACATTAAGAATGAACAAGAATTATACCGCCAATAGCACAGCAATGGTGGCACAATAAAGTATCTGGCTAATTGCTATCGTTCTGTACGACTGTTTACAGAATGTCGCTTGAAACTTGAATCTGTGAAGCTGGAGAAGCAGATGATTGTCAATGGCCAGGAGTCCAAATGCTACTCTGTTGAGCCTGTGCTGCGCTGTCTGAACGGTTGCTACCCAGTGAGGACCACCCCTGTAACCATTGGCTTCCACTGCCTGCCCACCGGTGAGTGCATGATGGTCTACGTATGTTTAACTGAAATGAAAATGCATCAAATCCTGTACCTTGCTTTTTACCAACATTTTACTTTACAGATTCCAACCTGAACCGTTCAGAGGGTCTGATCAGCATCTATGAGAAGAGTGTGGACCTGAGGGAGACAGTGGATGCCCATGTGGCCTGCCGTTGCACCGCTCACTGTGCTTAGTCTCATTGCGGTTTCTGCGACATTTTCCTTACTTGAACACTTTTGGTTAATAACTTTGTTTCAAATGTCATTAAGAATAAATTTCACACAGCATTCTAAAGACAAAAGGTTTCTTGAAAATTATTTAATATTTTTTAAATGATGACTACATTTCATCATCCACAAATTTAGATGTTCTAAATCACAAAGGTGTGGATGTTGTTTTCGACAAACACAATATATATTTTTTTTCAATTGCACATTTGTAAATCTGTAGCATATTGTCTTGAGTTAGTATTCAATGGCTTGCACCAAACTTGACTTGACGTTTTTATAATCAAACTAGACAATTTCTTGATTTCCATCCATCCATCATCTTCCGCTTGTCCGGGGGTCGGGTCGCGGGGGCAGCAACCTAAGCAGGGAGGCCCAGACTTTCCTCTCCCCGGCCACTTCCACCAGCTCTTCCTGGGGGACCCCGAGGCGTTCCCAGGCCAGCCGAGAGACATAGTCCCTCCAGCGTGTCCTGGGTCTTCCCCGGGGCCTCTTCCCAGTGGGACGTGCCCAGAACACCTCACCAGGGAGGCGTCCAGGAGGCATCCTTATCAGATGCCCGAGCCACCTCAACTGGCCCCTCTCGACGCGGAGGAGCAGCGGTTCTACTCTGAGCCCCTCCCGGATGACCGAGCTTCTCACCCTATCTCTAAGGGAGAGCCCGGACACCCTGCGGAGAAAACTCATTTCGGCCGCTTGTATTCGCGATCTCGTTCTTTCGGTCACTACCCACAGTTCGTGACCATAGGTGAGGGTAGGAACGTAGATCGACTGGTAAATAGAGAGCTTCGCCTTTCGACTCAGCTCCTTCTTCACCACAACGGACCGATGCAGAGCCCGCATCACTGCGGACGCCGCACCGATCCGCCTGTCGATCTCGCGCTCCATCCTTCCCTCACTCGTGAACAAGACCCCGAGATACTTGAACTCCTCCGCTCGGGACAAGATCTCCTCCCCGACCCGGAGAATGCACTCCACCTTTTTCCGGTCGATAACCATGGCCTCAGATTTGGAGGTGCTGATTCCCATCCCAGCCGCTTCGCATTCGGTTGCGAACCGCTCCAGTGAGAGCTGGAGGTCACGGCCCGATGAAGCCAACAGGACCACCTCATCCGCAAAAAGCAGCGACCCGATCCTGAGGTCCCCAAACCGGACCCCCTCAACGCCCTGGCTGTGCCTAGAAATTCTGTCCATATAAGTTATGAACAGAATCGGTGACAAAGGGCAGCCCTGGCGGAGTCCAACCCTCACCGGGAACAAGTTCGACTTACTACCGGCAATGCGGACCAAACTCTGGCACCGGTCGTACAGGGACCGGACATCCCCGATCAGGGAGTCCGGTACCCCGTACTCCCGGAGCACCCCCCACATGAGCCCCCGAGGGACACGGTCGAACGCCTTTTCCAAATCCACAAAACATGTGTAGACTGGTTGGGCGAACTCCCATGCACCCTCCAGAACCCTGCCGAGGGTATAGAGCTGGTCCACAGTTCCACGGCCAGGACGAAAACCACATTGCTCCTCCTGAATCCAAGGTTCGACAATCCGACGGACCCTCCTCTCCAGCACCCCTGAATAGACTTTCCCAGGGAGGCTGAGGAGTGTGATCCCCCTAAAGTTGGAGCACACCCTCCGGTCCCCCTTTTTAAAGAGGGGAACCACCACCCCGGTCTGCCAGTCCAGAGGCACTGTCCCTGATGTCCACGCGATGTTGCAGAGTCGTGCCAACCAAGACAGCCCTACAACATCCAGAGCCTTAAGGAACTCCGGGCGGACCACATCCACCCCAGGGGCCTTGCCACCGCGGAGCTTTTCAACCACCTCGGTGACCTCAGCCCCAGAGATAGAAGGGCCCCCCCCAATGTCCCCAGACTCTGCCTCCACGTCGGAACGCGTGTTGGTGGGATTAAGGAGGTCTTCAAAGTATTCCTTCCACCGATCCAGGACGTCCCCCATCGAGGTCAGCAGCGCACCATCCCCACCATATACAGCGTTGACAGTGCACTGCTTCCCCCTCCTGAGTCGCCGGATGGTGGTCCAGAACCTTTTCGAAGCCGTTCGGAAGTCATTCTCCATGGCCTCGCCGAACTCCTCCCACGCCCGGGTTTTGGCCTCCGCGACCGCCAAAGCCGCATTCCGCTTGGCCTGCCGGTACACATCAGCTGCCTCTGGAGTCCTACCAGCCAACAAAGTCCGATAGGCCTCCTTCTTCAGCTTGACGGCTTCCCTCACCTCCGGCGTCCACCACCGAGTCCGAGGGTTACCGCCGCGACATGCACCGACCGCCTTGCGTCCGCAGCTCCGGTCAGCCAGCCTCAACAATGGAGGCCCGGAACATGGCCCATTCGGACTCAATGTCCCCGGCCTCCCCCGAGACATGGTCGAAGCTCTCCCGGAGGTGGGAGTTGAAGCTCCTTCTGACAGGGGATTCCGCCAGCCGTTCCCAGCAGACCCTCACATTACGTTTGGGCCTGCCAGGCCTGACCGGCGTCTTCCCCCACCATCGTAGCCAACTCACCACCAGGTGGTGATCAGTTGACAGCTCCGCCCCTCTCCTCACCCGAGTGTCCAAGGGACTGGATGTACAGGCGCCAAACCGAGGGGAAACAAGTATTCCCACCCCAGCTCGACGCCTCTCACCGAGGGCAACTCCAGAGTGGAAGAGAGTCCAGCCCCTCTCAAGGAGACTGGTTCCGGAGCCGATGCTGTGCGTCGAGGCGAGGCCGACTATATCTAGCCGGAACTTCTCTACCTCGCGCACCAGCTCCGGCTCCTTTCCCGCCAGCGAGGTTACGTTCCACGTCCCTAGAGCTAGCTTCTGCAGCCGAGGATGGTAGCGGATGGTTGAGAGGGTAGCCTCCCTCCGCCTTCGGGTGGGGGGACGGGTCCTCACTGTTGTTTGTGCTTATGCACCAAATGGCAGTGCAGAGTACCCACCCTTTTTGGAGTCTCTGGGAGGGGTGCTGGAAAGCACTCCTCCCGGAGATTCCCTCGTCCTCCTGGGGGACTTCAATGCTCATGTGGGCAATGACAGTGAGACCTGGAGGGGCGTGATTGGGAGGAACGGCCCCCCCAATCTGAACCCGAGCGGTGTTTTGTTGTTGGACTTCTGTGCTAGACACGGCTTGTCCATAACGAACACCATGTTCAAGCATAAGGGTGTCCATATGTGCACTTGGCACCAGGACACCCGAGGTCTCAGTTCGATGATAGACTTTGTAGTCGTGTCGTCGGATCTGAGGCCGAATGTCTTGGACAATTTCTTGATTTCTTTTTATATATTCTCCCTTAAAGTAATTGCACTAGGCTAATACTGGAATTTGATTTACAACTACTTTAAGGTCAGCTATTACTGCCAAGAAGGGCTCCAAAACTACTATCCACTTTTCTGTCTCTTTCCAACTGTCTCCATATATTAATCTAAGATATATCTTTAATTTGGTGTTCTTCGCCTTTAAATAGAAATCCAACAATGAGTATTTATATATTGTTCCTACAATTAACATTATTCACCTGTGACCATGCACCCACCTGTAACTGGTGTTCCAGAAAATTAATTTCAAGATAAGGCTTCCTAATCTTCTGTCTGGGGCGCTATTCGACCCCCTATCAAGCCTAATCAGACAACAATACCACAGGATTATCAAGATCCAAGGTATGCTAAGACTACCCACAGCCCATCAACACTTAGAGGAGCTAACGCTGCTAGCATTATAGAACTTACTGCTAGCACTGACACAGTGGCTAACCTTGGTCTAGCACACCGAGGTGAAGTTAGTTTCATATTCGACATTCGACATTCGTCTCATATGGCAGGCCAAAAGGACAAGTATTAGGACGTCTCCGTGTGTAAACCACGCGTAATTTACGCCGACTTTGCATGCAAAGACGGCGTCCATTACGCCGACTTCCATACAAAGTCGGCGTCTTTTTCGCCTCAAATTGAACCGTGTCACGTGACACGTTCAAAGCACGCGTTTATTTAGACGCGTGCTTTTAACGTGTCTTCTCGAGTGAAAAGTACTAGATTTGAACTGAACTTCCATTCAGGGATACGACTGCAGATGCATTGATTACAGAGAAGTTTTAATAATTATAATAGACATTTTTGTAAGTCCAACGGTAATATCTGTAGGTTGCCACCTACACTCAGAAGCCAATGCTACTTAGAAACCCTTTTAAAATCAAACACTCTAAAAGTAAGGTTATACAATTTAATTTGATGTCTTTAATTAATTCAAATATGCCTTATGTGTTACAGTGTGTGGTGGCGTAGGACCCAAACGCAGGAGAGTAGCCAGACATTGCCTCAAACTAAGGGTTTATTCTTTTAATTGGGAAACAGACAGGGTCAGTAGCGGTCCTAGTACATATGGCGCCGAGCTTCTCACCCTATCTCTAAGGGAGAGCCCGGACACCCTGCGGAGAAAACTCATTTCGGCCGCTTGTATTCGCGATCTTGTTCTTTCGGTCACTACCCACAGTTCGTGACCATAGGAACGTAGATCGACTTTGCATGCAAAGACGGCGTCCATTACGTCCATTGCGTCTTTTTCGCCTCAAATTGAACCGTGTCACGTGACACGTTCAAAGCACGCGTTTATTTAGACGCGTGCTTTTAACGTGTCACAAAGCACGCGTCTAAATAAACGCGTGCTTTTTTGAGACGTGTCTATCAAACCACACGAAATTAACGCCTGGTTTTGACTCAATCAGCGTCTGGTTTTCCTAAATTAAAGTCTGCTTGCTTGAATCTCCGATGGGAAATTACGGCAACAATTGTAACACGTAAGTAAAGTAGGTCTTAGAATGCTCGTGCGAGCTAGGCTACTATCAAATACAATGCTAGTTAGCTATTAGTATGAAGTTGGTGGTCACAATTGCAATACTCTATGATATAAAAATTGGTGCAGAGACAAATAAATGCAGTAATATCAGGCTGGCTGGCTGTCTGTCTGGCTTGGAGCTTTGTGAACTTCCCTTGCACTGCGATTGCGTTGCCTCAGTATTGTGCGCAAATGCGCAAACTTAGTTGGTGGCAATATACAACTGTTGTTAGGCTAATCTTCAAGTCAAGTGTATTTTATTGTCATTTTCAATTGCATATGCTTGTACAAAATAAAAACGAAACAGAGTTTCAAGTTCAAGTCTTTTAATGTCAGATGCACAGACCAACACAGGGTCAGACTGTGCACTGAAATTCTTAGGACAAGACAACGCAACCTGGCATAACATGACATATAAGTACTCAGAACAAGTGTACACCTATGACAAGCTAACATATAATAAACCTCCTAAATAAATACAAAATAAACACTAAACCTATTCCCCCAGGACCATGATGCCATATAAAACAACATATAACAGTAATTGGTGCCAGTGCAAACGTATGTAGCCTACAGTTACAGGACAATATGTACAGTGATTGGAGGTAGCACTTATGAAGTGATAGGTTCTCGTGCCAATATATTGTGATGCCAATTTGTTAAGCGGTCATCTTCCTTGTATAGACCTAGAAAAGTGAAATACACAGCCAAGGTGACAGAAATAAAGGTTCATCGGCTGTCCTTCACATTCACACACTGTTGTCTTTATACTTAACAGATCATCTATGATGTCCCAAAGGCCCAACTCCTTCTCAGGTCACCTTCTGGCAGCAACCATGCAGCTGGATTTCACTGTGCAACCAGGCCTACCCAAGCTGCTGCTGCTGGGCCCAGGGTTGATTGTAATGGCACACTGGGACTTGCAGATGACCTGAAATACATATTTTTCTTTCTGCTGTGTAAGATGTAGGCCTACTGCTTTTAACTTGAGTTGAACGCTGTTAAACACTGCCATGGTCAGCAAACACTAGCCATTGCTCTACTTCAGAAAGGATACTGTTCACTGCTGTATGAGTCAATAGGACATTACCTGAATGACTTGTAGTGATCGGGAGGTTATGCCTGTGCTGATGATGGTATAAACCATGTTAGATTGTTGGCTCTGTGCATTGTTTGGGTCTCCTCTGTGTTCTGCTTCTGTGTCTTTGGTTCTGTTGCAGGATGGCAGGCAGGTAGAGGAGCTGTGATTGCTGCAAGGGCACACCTGTGACCTGTGCCTTGGTCCTTAATAAGCTGTGCCCTAACAAGCTGGGTCTCTCCATTACTAGCAGGAACATCAAATATAATCTTCCTATGAACCCAGTTAACACAAAATATTGTACACTGCTAATCATCAGCTAACTAAATGGTAGGTGAATAGTCAATCAAGCTTGATATGGTATAGTCATGAACTAGCACTGTTCAAAGATGTCCAACCTAAGTTCTCAATGCCAGCAGAAAAACACGAAAGAGCAGAAACCTGCTCTCGCAATGCAGTGTTACTACTAAAAAAATAATTGTGATAATTTTTCAACTTTCATTTATCTTCATAGCGCCCGCTCACTAGGGATGATTTTCCATAACAAATTACGCAATGTGCCCTCTACTTTTATGAGGTGACCTGACGCTCAGGTTGTTGACCCTTTAGTGACACCATCTATATGGGTAACACAATTTTCATTATCTGGGAAATCACACCATAATCTTTTGATACATTTCCTTCTCATGTAATACACTTTCCCCTACATTCAGCCTAATAACATACTCCAAACTAACACAATGTACCATCATTAGGCTACAGTGTCTTGGTAACGAGTGAAAAGTACTAGATTTGAACTGAACTTCCATTCAGGGATACGACTGCAGATGCATTGATTACAGAGAAGTTTTAATAATTATAATAGACATTTTTGTAAGTCCAACGGTAATATCTGTAGGTTGCCACCTACACTCAGAAGCCAATGCTACTTAGAAACCCTTTTAAAATCAAACACTCTAAAAGTAAGGTTATACAATTTAATTTGATGTCTTTAATTAATTCAAATATGCCTTATGTGTTACAGTGTGTGGTGGCGTAGGACCCAAACGCAGGAGAGTAGCCAGACATTGCCTCAAACTAAGGGTTTATTCTTTTAATTGGGAAACAGACAGGGTCAGTAGCGGTCCTAGTACATATGGCGCCCTAGGTAAGATTTATCAACAGCACCCCCTCTTCATGCTGCCCTAGGCGGCTGCCTATGTCGCCTATAGGAAGGACCGGCACTGGACAGGGTACTCACGTTAACAAGGGTAAGGACAAGACAAAGACTGGACACAAAACAGGAACCTAAAATACACAGAACCAAACAAGACACAGGAGGACATGATAATACAAACAAGAACTGAAACCACTGAATGAGACACAGGTGAAGACAATGGCAGACACAGACACAGTAGGGCAGGGCAAAACCAAAAACGGGGTCACGTTTGTGGCTGTGACATTATCCCTGCCCAAAGGTGGGTGACTGTATTATCCTAGACTCCATGTACTGTTTGAACTGTACATGGGTTGTGTGTATGGGCAGTCTCAGGGTTATGTCACAGGTGTTGGCCTCTGGGTACACCCTTGGTGCTGGGGGAGGACCAGGGGGACAGGGAGCTGCTGGTGCTGGGGGAGGACCAAGGAGATGGAAAGAGGCAGAAGAATTGAATATCCAATACAGTGCCAATACACACATCTGTATAAGCCCGACATGAGGTGTGTAGCCAACCAGGGCTTGTTTAATGCTGTCATAACTTGATTCATAGGAAGATTAGATAAGAACTTCAGGAAGTGACAAGCCACGGTAATAAGGATAACAATGTATTTATTTAATAAAAAGTGCTTACAAAGAAATGGTTGGTAAATTAGAAGTGTATGGAATGGGTGTGGGATCAGTGCAAGTGTAGAGTGAAGAGAATCATTACATACTAAAAAGCAAACAGTGATGATGTTCCTGCTAGTAATGGAGAAACCCAGCTTGTTAGGGCACAGCTTATTAAGGACCAAGGCACAGATCACAGGTGTGCCCCTGCAGCAATCACAGCTCCTCTACCTGCCTGCCATCCTGCAACAGAACCAAAGACAAAACAGAAGACAATGGAGAGGAGACCCAAACAATGCACATAGAGCCAACAATCTAACATGGTTTATGCCATCATCAGAACAGGCATAACCTCCCGATCACTACTACAAGTCATTCAGGTAATGGTAATGTCCTATTGACTCATACAGCTGTGAACAGTATCCTTTCTGAAGTAGACATGGCAAATGTTTGCTGACCATGGCAGTGTTTAACAGCGTTCAACTCAAGTTAAAAGCAGTAGGCCTACATCTTACACAGCAGAAAGAAAAATATGTATTTCAGGTCATCTGCAAGTCCCAGTGTGCCATTACAATCAACCCTGGGCCCAGCAGCAGCAGCTTGGGTAGGCCTGGTTGCACAGTGAAATCCAGCTGCATGGTTGCTGCCAGAAGGTGACCTGAGAAGGAGTTGGGCCTTTGGGACATCATAGATGATCTGTTAAGTATAAAGACAACTGTGTGAATGTGAAGGACAGCCGATGAACCTTTATTTCTGTCACCTTGGCTGTGTATTTCACTTTTCTAGGTCTATACAAGGAAGATGACCGCTTAACAAATTGGCATCACAATATATTGGCACGAGAACCTATCACTTCATAAGTGCTACCTCCAATCACTGTACATATTGTCCTGTAACTGTAGGCTACATACGTTTGCACTGGCACCAATTACTGTTATATGTTGTTTTATATGGCATCATGGTCCTGGGGGAATAGGTTTAGTGTTTATTTTGTATTTATTTAGGAGGTTTATTATATGTTAGCTTGTCATAGGTGTACACTTGTTCTGAGTACTTATATGTCATGTTATGCCAGGTTGCGTTGTCTTGTCCTAAGAATTTCAGTGCACAGTCTGACCCTGTGTTGGTCTGTGCATCTGACATTAAAAGACTTGAACTTGAAACTCTGTTTCGTTTTTATTTTGTACAAGCATATGCAATTGAAAATGACAATAAAATACACTTGACTTGAAGATTAGCCTAACAACAGTTGTATATTGCCACCAACTAAGTTTGCGCATTTGCGCACAATACTGAGGCAACGCAATCGCAGTGCAAGGGAAGTTCACAAAGCTCCAAGCCAGACAGACAGCCAGCCAGCCTGATATTACTGCATTTATTTGTCTCTGCACCAATTTTTATATCATAGAGTATTGCAATTGTGACCACCAACTTCATACTAATAGCTAACTAGCATTGTATTTGATAGTAGCCTAGCTCGCACGAGCATTCTAAGACCTACTTTACTTACGTGTTACAATTGTTGCCGTAATTTCCCATCGGAGATTCAAGCAAGCAGACTTTAATTTAGGAAAACCAGACGCTGATTGAGTCAAAACCAGGCGTTAATTTCGTGTGGTTTGATAGACACGTCTCAAAAAAGCACGCGTTTATTTAGACGCGTGCTTTGTGACACGTTAAAAGCACGCGTCTAAATAAACGCGTGCTTTGAACGTGTCACGTGACACGGTTCAATTTGAGGCGAAAAAGACGCCGACTTTGTATGGAAGTCGGCGTAATGGACGCCGTCTTTGCATGCAAAGTCGGCGTAAATTACGCGTGGTTTACACACGGAGACGTCCTAATACTTGTCCTTTTGGCCTGCCATAGTCTCACATTCAGAAGACGCTACTTTGCAGCGTCGAGTTAGGGACCACATTCGACATTCGTCTCACATTCAGAAGACGCTACTTTGCAGCGTCGAGTTAGGGACCAGGTGAAAATTACCCATACAATTTTGAAAAATGTAGACTTTTATAATGATTTTATGACTATAAAACCTCAAAAAAACAGCAGAGTATTCCAACAATGTCTAGTATACTTCCACAGCCTTTAATTTTTATTAATAATGTTTTTAAAAGAATGATAGAAAATCGCTAATCTCTGAAAATAGCATGAAATCTTCACTAATCTCAATATATTTTTCAAATTTGTGTCAATAAATCTCAAATATACACCAGATTATTCTAATAATGTCTGGCCTACTTCCACACCCTTTACTTTTTCAATAAAACTTTTTTTTAAATGATAGAAAATCGCTAATCTCTGAAAATAGCATGAAATCCTTGCTAATCTCAATATCTTTTTCAAACTTGTGTCTAAAAATCTCAAATACACACCAGATTATTCTAATAATGTCTGGCCTACTTCCACACCCTTTACTTTTTCAATAAAACTTTTTTTTAAATGATAGAAAATCGCTAATCTCTGAAAATAGCATGAAATCCTTGCTAATCTCAATATATTTTTCAAACTTGTGTCTAAAAATCTCAAATACACACCAGATTATTCTAATAATGTCTGGCCTACTTCCACACCCTTTACTTTTTCAATAAAACTTTTTTTTAAATGATAGAAAATCGCTAATCTCTGAAAATAGCATGAAATCCTTGCTAATCTCAATATATTTTTCAAACTTGTGTCTAAAAATCTCACATACACACTAGATTATTCTAATAATGTCTGGCCTACTTCCACACCCTTTACTCTTTCAATAAAACTTTTTTTTAAATGATAGAAAATCGCTAATCTCTGAAAATAGCATGAAATTGTTGCTAATCTCAATATCTTTTTCAAACTTGTGTCAAAAAATCTCAAATATACACCAGATTATTCTAATAATGTCTGGCCTACTTCCACAACCTTTACTTTTCCAATAAAACTTTTTTTTAAATGATAGAAAATCGCTAATCTCTGAAAATAGTATGAAATCATTGCATGCACTCATGTTAGTGGGTGTGATTTCCACTTCAGGGCCACCGTATATTAACCTGTTGGCTTAATTTCCATAATGAAATAAGATAGCTAGCTACAGACTAGTGTTAGCCTACATTTCATCAACATTTAATCAGTACAGGGAAACGTTTAGCAAGATATTCATATTAAATCATTGTCCCGACTCCCTGCCCCTTTTAGCAGACTTAACAACAGATGAGTCGGCAGCACCCAAGTCTCCCCATAACTGTACCCCTCCCTATCCCAGTGAAGAAAGGGAGCAACATTGTGTTACAGTTTTTCACAATTCTTAACACACAAAAAGCAAACATTTTGCACAATTTTCACGACCTTAACTTCATGTACCAATCGCTCGACCCAATTTGGCACGACTTCACACTCCCTTATCTGCATTAGACTCTGACCTTCCTTGTTTACACACTGATGTCAATTACACATCACCTTGTTGTCAAAATACGACACACAATGTTCAGTTGTTGCACACACTTCTCAAGTAAAGTCTCAAAGCATCAACCTACAACACACAAATATCCAAATCTCTAAACACTCAGGTCTGGTGAGCAATTTGCGATCAGGACTGTAGCATAAAAACGGCCTTGAGCCTCTGTTTTGTTTGGTGAACAATGGAGAACTTATGGAGAACATATCAACAACCAGAGAAGGAGATGGGTAAGAGTGAGAGGAGGAAGAGGAGGACAAAGAAGAGCACAAGGAAGAGGACAAGGAAGAGGACAAGGAAGAGGAGGGAGAGGATGACAAGGAGGAGGATAAGGAGGAGGAAGAGGAGGACGACAAGAAGAAGGAGGAGGAGGAGGAGGAGGAAGAGGAGAAGAACAAGGAGGAGGAGGAGAAAGAAGAAGGAGAACGGTGATCTCTAATGAGATTCGGGGCACTGTGGTTGACCATGTGCTCAACCATGGTTTGAGCATGAGGGAGGCTGGCCAGAGGGTCCAACCAAATCTCAGCCGCTTCACAGTTGCTGCCATCATTAGAACCTTTAGAATGGAGAACAGGTATGAATTATATTTGCATTGTGTACTGAAATACTGAATATCAATAGAATACAGTGTGCTCACTGTATTTGTATTTTGCAGGACTGAAAGAGAACCACACCGTGGAGGAAGAACATGCACTTTCACAGCCGAACAGGAGACTGACATTGTGAAAATGGTTTGTGAAAACAATACTATCACAGTCCGACAGATACAAACCAGGATCCTGGCTGACCATGCCACATTCGGAAACATCCAGACCGTCATCCTCTCTACACTGGACAGTGTTCTCCGCAGGAATGCCATGCGGATGAAACAAGTGTACAGGGTCCTATTCGACCGGAACACAGACCACATCAAGGAGTTACGCCAAGAGTTTGTGCTTGTAAGTCCCATACATTCAGCACTGACACATGCATGTATTGTACCTGTAATCCAATATTGTTCCTTTTCTACAGTGTCTCACTGTAGCCCACTGTGTTGACCCATCTGTGTCCATACTATAACTTGCATTATCATGCTGTCTGTTCCAGCGGATCCAGGAGCATGACACAGCTAATGAGCTATATGAATACATATTCATTGATGAGGTTGGATTCAACCTGGTGAAGAGGAGGCACCGGGGCAGAAATGTCATTGGCCAGCGCGCCATTGTTGAGATCCCCGGCCAGCGTGATGGCAACATCACTTTGTGTGCTGCAATGGGTTGAGCAGGCCCGTTGACAGTACTGTACTGTTCAGAAATAAAACCTTTTTTGCCGGATATGTGTGCTGTTTTATGTTTGACTATGAAAAAATTAGGCCTACACTGAGACATTTTACAAAAGTTGAAATGACTCATTCTCCAGAGTCATTGTCATTCATATGGTGTGTTCCATTTCTAGAATTGTGTTTTCCATTTTGCACTACTGTGTGCTGTGAATGCTTGGTAGTGTGCAGCAAATGCTTATTGTATGTACTGTTATGAATGGTATGTGTGTGTCATTTGAAAATATGGCTGTGTGTACCAAATGAGAACACAAGTTGCATTTTGTGAACTGGTAAGAGATTTGATGGCAAAGAGTCATCTTGCAAAGGGAGTGTCAGGTTTAGCATTTTGTGTGTGAGGTTTTCAGTTTTGTGTGTGCAGTTTTGAGAAAGCCGTTATTGTTTTGAGAAATGTGTGTTAACAATTGTGAAAAACTGTAACGACATGCCAGTTAGCATCATTCCACGGAGTCTGTGGGGATTTCTCTGTCTCCCTTGCTCTTTTTACCATAACAAAAAATATAAATAAATATTTAGTAATGACAGAAATTCAAACTAATTATTTTCTCACATAATGATCATTATGAAATAATAATAATACTTTTAAAAATGACTGTCTGTACTGGATGTATATATGTGTATATCTCACATATATATCACATGCATTGTGTACATTAAACATAGCCAGGGCCCTCTCAGGTAGAGCTAGAAGGAGGAAGAAGTGTAGAAGCACAGGAAGAAGGGAAAGAAAGTTACAGTGCTAATGAGGATGAGAGATGCATGGTGGAAGAAGACAGAAGTCATAAAAAGGATGTTGACCCAGGTTTGTGGCCATCTGATTTGACTGACAGGGACAGGGAGGCTTTTGTGAGGGCACTGGCCAGCAGAAATGATGATGATGTACACATGCAGACTTGAATGTACAAATCACCAGCAGTACATATTGTGTAAAGCTTTTGATGGGACAGTTAGGTCCCAAAGGGGGCCCAATTGGATTTATTTGTCATGGGGCCCAAAATTCCTGGCGGCGTCCCTGCATACACCCCCCTTAAATTCTGCAAAATTTGTGAAGCACAACAAAAAAACTAACAAATAAACAAAAACATACATATAAGCATACAGAACAATCAGGTAAACAACATGAATCACGTAGAGCACCATCGTACATGTCAGTCAATGAAAACCCTCCCCAAGGGAGTGTGTGAGGATGGGGTGGTACCATACCCCAAACTAAACACAGAAGAAAGAAATGCCGACCACCTCATACAAGTACGCGGCCCATACATTGAAACCTGTAAACACTTGCTCTGTGTAAACAGCTCCTGCTCATTCCCCTAACCAATCTGTAACCAATCTACATTGCAAAAACACAAGAAAACAAGGATGCCCCCGATGGCACTGAATCAGTTACAATTTGGTCATTTACTTCACAAATAAGCCTCTTAGGAGGTCTAGTAATTCTACCAACTCTAGTTCTGGTGGACTCAAGCATGACGCTACATGGCTGAGTGCAAACTACGGAACCTGTCCTGTCATTGCCTACTGGGTCATCTTCACAAACAGGGGAGTCAAGGACACTGCCTATTGAAGGTTGGGTACTGTCGTCACTAGAGACATCACTATCCTGGTAGATCATGACTTCACTCAGGTCACTAGCTAGGACATCCTGTGAACAATCTTCTCTCTGGCCGTATCCAAATCCTTGATCCTCTACACGTTGATGTCCGGTGCCACTGATGTCACTTCGTAGATGGTCGAGTCCCATTTTTCTGCAACCTTCCTCTTACCCCGTTCACCTCTGTTGGCCAGCAAAACCCTGTCCCCTACTGCTAACGGTGATCCTCTAACCTTGCTGTTGTAGAGATTGGCATAACGGGTCTGCTCTCTGAGGCTGTGTTTCTGAGCAATCCGGGCTGCCTCACTCAGGTCTTTCTTCAACTGGGACACAAAGCTCAACCGGTCCACTACACTGGTATCTGCAAGAACATTCTGAAACATGACATCGACTGGAAGACATGGGACTCTCCCAAACATGAGATCAAAAGGCGCAAAGCCAGTTGTCTCATGTTCAGTGCAGTTGTAGCAGATGGTTAACGTTTGAAGCATCTGCGGCCACCTGGCTTTGGACTTCAACGGCAGAGACCTTATCATAACACCAAGCGTTCTATTGAAGAGTTCCGTGATCCCATTCCCCATCGGATGGTATGGTGTAGTATGTGACTTTTTCACTCCAGCCATTTCCAAAAGTTCTTTAAAGATCCTGTAAAGTAAATTCCATGTTTTGCTTCTAAGTACATTATATACGTGTGAAATGAGTTCCTGAAAGCATGTGCAAAGCGCTAAAACTTTGTCGCACTGAAATATGGAGTTAGACCGAAGAACAGTTTCTCTTCCGCTTTCAGATCAGGTTTTAATGGGCGGAGCCAAAAAACTAGTATCTACGTCATTTCGACCTATCTACGTCAGATCACTGAATGGCTCCTCCTGCTGTACTGTTATTGTAGCTTACATCAGCTAGCTAGCTTCAGGATATCTCCCACCACCCGCAACTGCATCTTCCCTGATGCAAGAACTCCAGCTGCGCTGCAACGCCACTTAAAGGTGACATGACATGAAAACTTCACTTTAGGAGGTTATTTAACATTAATATGAGTTCCCCTAGCCTGCCTTTGGTCCCCCAGTGGCTAGAATTTTCGATCGGTGTAAACCAAGCCCTGGGTGTTCTTCTCCGCCTTTCAGAAAAAGAAAGCTCAATTGCTCTGTTTGAAAATCTCCTCTTTGTTACGTCACAAGGAGGAAGGTTACCTCCCCTCTCTCTGC
Organism: Osmerus eperlanus; assembly: GCF_963692335.1. Taxonomy (NCBI): domain Eukaryota; kingdom Metazoa; phylum Chordata; class Actinopteri; order Osmeriformes; family Osmeridae; genus Osmerus; species Osmerus eperlanus. The sequence goes on from NC_085041.1 coordinate 8,563,579, forward strand.
TTTGCCCGCCCAGAGAATCTGGCCCGCCCATAAGAAACTGAGCTACGACCGTGCAAGTGTTTTTATCCTCGAGACATCATGGCTTGCAAACGAACGACCCAGCTAACACAGTTACGTTGCCTTTACGTTGCCGCAACGTCACTCGATGACCAAACATACGTTGCCGCAACGTCTTTGGCGACGTTGCGGGACCGTGCATCTGTGGGACGCCAGAACGTAACCGCAACGTAATCTTGTGACGTTGCCAGTCCGTAACAACGTTATTTTCCGACGTTGCCAGTCTGTAACCGCGACCTCCTAGCAAAGTCATTTTCCGACGTTGCCAGTCCGTAACCGCAACCTCCTAGCAACGTAATTTTGTGACGTTGCCAGTCCGTAACTGCAACGTTAACTAAGTAACCTATATTTCTCAATTCTACTGCTTATATTGGGGCGGTTCATATGCAGACCTCATTTGCCCAAAATGCTACTTGTTCTTGTATAATAGGCTACATGGTAGCCAACTTTAGGAGGACTATGTTTGTGTGATGTGTAGCGTAACTCCAGCTAATCATAAGCAAGGCAGCATTTCCATGTAACATTGTCATTTTATTTCAAACAAAGTGCCAAACAGTGAATTAAAATCTTCTGCCAGTCCCCGCTACAGGTCCTGTCTGTTGGCCCTGACAATGAAGCACAAAATAAGTTAGTGTTCTATCAACATAATTGCACGTGTAAAAAGGCGCTATACAAGTCATAAAAAAATCACATCTAAAATAATATACATCAAAAAAATATGTGATTCTAGATTTGTCACATAGCCATGTGAAAGGTTGGATATGGAAGCTGCAATCATGATTCATTCACCTGGCTTGTTTTGAATGGGCTACCGGGGTGTGTTTGAGTGTCTCCTCTATGAGGAGCTCCACAGCTTTCTCTCCCAGTCCCGTCTTCCACTTCATCACAGCGTCTGGAATTAGAAGTCATGAACTTATTGTCAGCACCAATGTGAACGTTGAACGCTGCGTGTAAGCCATAGTTCATGGCATCTCCAAACACTTACCACTCTCTTTCGCAACTCCAGCACCTTAAGGCGCTCCTCAAGGTCTTGGAGTTCAGCCTGTGTTTGGGCCACCTGTAGGTCCATCACCGGCACCTCTTCAGTGTGTCTGCCCTGTAGTCGCCTGAATGGGAGAGCCTCTCGCTGGTTCTCCTCCAATGTCTCCATCTGCCGGAGCATAACCTGTAATGTGTCTGTCATTAAAGACAAGTAAAACAAGTTTACAAGAGTTAGCATGATTGGCATACACTGTGGTTCTTCTAGATTAGCTGTAACATTGATGTAAATAACAAATTTTACCTTGAATGGTTGTATACAAAGCATATATTTTTTTGAGTGTCTTATATTTGCACTTGCCTGGCTACCAGCTGTTTTCCTGGGCCCCCAATTGGTTCACCTCCACCAGACCAGAGTTGACATCTAGGGGTATGGAATCTGGTGATGCAAAAGTTTTAAGTCATGCTTTTGCTTCAAAACATAGCCTTTATAGGTTGCCATGGCTCATACAATTATTGTCACTGTTTTAAACGGTCATTCATTACTTTACCATCATTTCCCAGGGACACAGTGCTAGGCCGTGTGACGGTGGTAGGATAATCTGTACAGAAATGAAAATGGAATGTAGTTTATGTACATAGTTATAGCATATTGATATTAACCCTGCGAACATATGTGATCCATATGTGATATCATATGTTATCATATATATCATATGTGATACATCGTAGCGTCGCACATGTGTGATTCTGAACATTCCAACCGACTGTTTTCCGATAGACAAAAACTATATGACAAACGCTATAGTATGGCTTCAAAATTTACAATTAGTAGGCTAACAAGTAACACTAGCAGGTAGTAGCATTGCTACGAGTATTATGCTAGGTTGCTAGGTAACGGAAGCTAATTAAAGCTACCTAGCTGCCGTTTTGGAAAAATAACTGGTGGAAGCGTCGGAAATATTTAGAGCTCACGCATCTAAAGTCATGTCATGTAAAAATTGGAAAAATTAGTAACATGATACTTTTATAGACGCCATTGCTGTGCATGCCATGACCGACTGTGATTAAAACGTGATCAGCCACGCTACAGTAGCTCCACAGTCTTTGAAAATTCCGGGCTAAATAAACTATTTTGGGACAAGGTTTTTTAACAGTTCTGAACGTTTATTTTCACTGATTCTTTTGTGGGTGATTTGTGAGACGCTAAACTTTGATAACATGTAGGCCTATGCATTTTCAGTATTTCAACATAACTTTCTGGAGGGTTTAACCAGTACTGTACTATAGCGAAATCCTAACGTAAACAATGTGAATCTGATAGCACATAAACAGGCTAAATTGCCTAAATTTCAAACATATACGTATTAGCATGCCCCATCCAATTTCTGAAAATATGTTTATATATTTAAACTATTTCTTTAAAGAAACTCACCTTTGAAGTAGCTAATTTCCAGTTGAAATCCAATGCGTACAAGACGGTGTTGAACCCCTGCAAAATCTCTTCTGAAACCCCAGTTTCAGCGATGCGTTGAAATAGGCATGCGCAAAGTTGTTGCTCAGGGGCAGACTGAGGGGCAGGTTTGCTAAGGAAGAATTGTAATATTCTGTGATGACTTGTCTTTGTAAATGAAACTCTTAAGAGTCGCTTACCTTTTGGTCACATTTAACAATTTTGTATCACAAAAATTATTGGAGCACAAATTTGCATTGTGTGTCATACAGCTTTGGTGTGCTATACAAAGAATGTTTGCTTAATCATGTTAAACATCACACATTGATTGCTTTTGTACATGTTTATAGTAAAGAATGAAAGACTAAATTATATTCCAAATTCAGTCTTTTATTTATTAAAGCTATGTTTCTGCATATGATAAAATTGATGACCAATGACATGCTGGGGCTGAGCTGCACATGAATTACATGCATTGTCTACATTTATACGTGCTGGGTGCAACATTTAATATTGTGTGTGATTGAAATTCATGAAGACTATGGCTACATTGCAAAAGTGTCAGAATTGAGAGCAGTCCAGTGTGATCTCTCCATCTCTGGATAAACCACTATATTGCACTCGTGATCCGTTGTCCTGCGACCAAAGAGCGACTTAACCGCAACTTAACCCATGGTACCAAAATTAATGTATCCAGCCGACCAAGGTACAACGTCACGGCAACGTTGTCCACGGGACCAACAAATAACGTAACCAGCCGACCAAGGTACGACGTCGCGGCAACGTTGTCCACGGGTCTAAAAATAAGGTAACCAGCCGACCAAGGTACAACGTCGCGGCAACGTTGTCCAGGGGACCAAAAAATAACTTAACCAGCCGACCAAGGTACGACGTCGTGACAACGTTGTCCATGGGACCAACTGGCAACATTCCCTTTATAACGTTGCTACGACGTTGCCAGAAGGTAACGTCGCGGGTTACCAACTGAGCACTTACTGGCAACGTTGCCGCAACTTCATGTGTTAGCTGGGGATTACATTTGCTCAGTTTGGATGTACAAAGGAAAACAAAAATCTTTTTACAGTTCCTTCATCCGAGCCTCTGAAGACCCAGTATCTTAATTTTATTTTCTCTGGAAATGCGCCTACACAACTTCTGTTGTAGGCGCATTTGTTTTTTATGTCTGCGCCAAACACTTCAGCCACGACTGTTTCCTCAACTTGAGCTAATACAAAACTGGCCTTGCTGAAATTAAATTCTGGATCAGTACTAACTCTCCTTCGTCCAGCTACTAACCTCGGACAAGTAAGTTAACTAACGCTATATCATTTTGTAGCTTAATGGTTACCTAGCTTGCTACCCTTAGAATGTGGCTGTAACATTAGCTCTGCAGCTAACAGCTGAGTTACTGTCGCTAATGGAAAGGTAGATAGCGTCAAGTATGTGTGTGAATACACATGCTGTAACGTGAGTGTTGTACACTTCTTTGTTATTTGGATAACCGTTCTGCTGTTGGTGTTATGGCGCGTGCGATATCCGCCTTTCCCCTCATTGAAATGACTGAGTGTGTACCTCTGCAAACCAGGGTTATCAGATGAGAATGGGCAAATTCGAGGAATCTTACAGCAACGGGGCTACAGCCATTGCGATACATCCATTGTAAACATTAGCGCATGGTGCCGCCCCTCCGCTCCTCATTAGCATTTAAAGCTACAGACACCAAAACAGCGCGTTCTGAGGAAAGCTCCTTGTGGGACTGCTAGTAGTGGCTGTAACTCTGCACCAAGGCTGAATTTCGGGAAAGAGACTTCTGATACAGTATTAGGGGACCACTAAGGCCTAAATAAAAGCATTCAAAAACAGCATGTCATGTCTCCTATAAGTTCCCTATTGATAATGAAAGGAAAAATAGGTGGATAGATTTTATGAAGACCATTTCACGGCGGACAGTTTTAACATGGACCAGAGACAGACGGGGTTCACCAACACACGGCTTCTCTTGCAGCGCGGAGCCGTACCGAGCATCGCCCCCCCGTCCGTTCATCCTCCGGTCTCACCTGGACCATCCACCGCCGCCAGCAGTTCATCACTCAGTTCTGTGTGCTTGTTATAATTATACTAGATAACTTTTCCAGAGGTATCTCTGCTATGAGTTAGTGCAAACCGCTAACTTGATATTGGGCTACTCGGTCTAGAATGATGGTATTTTGGTGAAATGGTAGCTATGTGCTAGAAGTAGTTGGAGAGCTCACTGTCTGCTGTCTCTGGTGTCCATTTTTACTCCTGTGTTACGGCTCAGGGGAACATTTAATTTATATGCATCTGTATGTTTCAGTCATTGAACAAATACATTCTAATTCTATACTGTTTTGTTCGGCTTGACGTAGTGTCCATTATCTGGGTCGTATGTAGCTTACTTGAGAGAGGTAGCGCCTTCCAGCGAGGGGGCCGAGCTTCAGCTCCTTCAGGCGACACACCCCCCCAGTCTCGAACAGAGAAGACTGCTGATTTTCTTACGATTTCAAAGCCTAATTTAACATACTTGTCTGTGTTTTTTTAAATTTTAATTTGGATGGGTAGTTAATAACACATTATTCTGTGGTGTGGTGAACTTGAAACTCATTTTAAATTCCACTTTACAGGATCTTTAACCCTTGTGTTATCTTCGGGTCATTCTGACCCATCAGTCATTGTGACCCACCGTCGTATTGCGACAAATTTACCGCATACAAAAACAAAGTGAAGCATTTTCTTTTAACCGTTGGGCTGTCTCAGACCCCCCACATTGCAAAGGTTAAAAGAAAATTATTTTTATTTGTTTTTGTATTGGGTAAAATTGGGTAAACACAACGATGGTTCGTTATGAACCTTTGGGTCATGTGACCCGAAGGCAGCACAAGGGTTAATCAATCTGCTCTCAAAATTAGCCCCTTGGTCAGAGTGAATGCGCTTTGGGAACCCATAAATGCAGAATAAGGTTATCCACAGCCGACGGGCAACTTGCTTTGCAGACTGGTTCTTGCAAGGGAACGCATGGGCCATTGTTCAGAAATGATCGGTCATGACTAGGACATCAATGGACTTGTTGTCGCCCTGTTCCGCTGTCCAAAAGTCGATGCAAACTAGTTCCATTGGCTCTGAAGTGTGGATGTTTGCTAGTGGAGCACGAGCATGCGGTTCAGGGGTCTTCCCCACGATGCACCGATGGCAGTTCTTCACATGGCAGTTCTTCACAGATGGCAGTACTTGCTGTTTCAGAGAGTCGAGTACGACATACTGGAAGAGCTTTTTGCTCATATTCTCCGCCCTCCGCTCTCTGTACAATATCCCATCACGGATGGTGAGCTTGTTCAGGTGCTTCAGCAATCTGATCACGCCGCGAGGCTCAGACGCACGTTCATGTCTGGTAGGTCTATGACGTTTCCGGACGTAGTAAAAAACTCTGCACAGAATATTATCTTGCTCTTGAAGGCTCAGAAGGTCACTCTGGGGAAGGGCTGTGGGTTGATCTCCTTGTGGAAGCTGAAGGACAGATGCACCGATACCCAATACTTCACTCAGCCCACCTGAGCATTGTGCATCCAAAACGGCAGAAACTTCATCAGCAGAAATGGAACCACCTGCCCTAGGCAAAGAGGCGGTGACAATAACCTCTCCAGGTGAACTCACACCAGGCGAGCTCGCCACTGCCATGTAATTGTTGCTGGCTCTGAAAGCATCCTGTACTGTTGTATTGATCACTCCGTTTACTCGATCCAGGAGAGATAGTTAGGGCTCTGTCACGAGTCGGTGACTGATACATGACTGGACGAATGTCTCCCTGCTCAAAGCGTCGGCTACCACATTTCTACTGCCGGGAACATATTTGATGTCAAAACTGTACGAAGCAAGCTTGGCCACCCGGCGCTGTTCACACGCATCATGTCTCAGCTTCGTCAGTATGTATGTCAGTGGGTTATTGTCCGTCCAGGCTGTGAAGTGTCATCCCCTTAGCCAATGACTAAACTTGTCGCATACTGCCCACTTCAACGCTACGAATTCCAGTCTGTGTGCTGGATAATTCATCTGGGAATGGGAGAGCGTTTTACTAGCAAATGCAACAGGCCTGGCCGTCTTCTCGCCTTTTGAGATCTGTGAAAGCACAGCCCCGATTCCATCGAACGAAGCATCAACAGCAAGGATAAACGGCTCACTGTTTTTTGAAGGTTGTGTAGAAGTCCTGTAGCGGGATGGGTGAATATTGACTCTGGCCAAAATGTTGTCTCAGGAGACCATAGATTGAGTAAGGGTTGACTTTAACGTCAAGGCTACTATTTCTGGTCCCAATTTTGACTACATCTTTGTCTCTGAAATGGCTAAGAATCTCTTCGGCTTGCTCTCCTACATTTATATTTCCTTTTTTAATGTAGCTCTTCATGGCGTCCTCCCAATCATCGAATGTGATCGTGTCTGTCTTGTCTCCCCTAAAAAAAGGTGGCTCTTTCACTTTCCTCTGGGTGAACACTTGAACCTCGGTCACTCTCGCGCCACTGCAGACATCCCAACCTGCAGAGACTCATTTCCGGGAGGTGGTTCCCCCACCTTCTGTTACATACCGTCACAGTTAATATAGGTCATTACATAGATATATATATATAAAGGCCTTTATATATATCTATGTGTGGTCTAGTTAGTAGGCTATATTTGAGATGTTTCCCTGTTCCAACACACCTGATTCAAATGAATGGTCGTTAGCAGGCTTCTACAGACCTAGGTAACAACCCATTTATTTGAATCAGGTGTGTTGGAGCAGGGAAACATCTAAAACATGCAGGACAGGTGGTACTTGAGGACAGGTTTGAGAACCAATGGTATAGACCAATTATCACCCTACCTCACACGACTGTCAAGCAGGCTCAACTGCGCATGTCGGAGGCAAAAGACGAACTTCTCCCGGGTATAATACACTTGGAGTGTTGGATCAGGTCATCATATATCTCTGGCCACTGGATTGTAGGGCTTGACATTAACTTTTTGAGGCACTTGTCCTTTGGACAAGTACATTTACGTTTCATTTGATATCGGACAATATAAAAAAATATTTAAAAAATCTAGAAACACGTAACAAAACAAACTGATTTCCCTAACAGTAGTTATTTGTGGTTTACATTTAGTCACTTTTAGCAGAAGTTCTTATCCAGAGCGACTAAGTACAGGGACATTCCCCGAGGCAAGTAGGGTTAAATGCCTTCCCAAGGACACCGTCATTTGACATGGCCCGGAATCGAACCAGCAACCTTCTGATTAATAGCCCGTTTCCCTAACTGCTCAGCCATCTGACTCCTGTTATTATTTCCTCACTCAAATAATATGTTAATGCAGTTTCTGCTAAATAAAATGTATAAAAATACAAACTTAAAGTCCTTAAAAAAAAAAAAAAAAAAAAAAAAAAAAACTATTCATTTATCGGCCATTATAAATGCCGATACCGATAGTTTGGAAAATGCCCAATATCGGCCGATAATATCGGCCCGCCAATATATCGGTCGGGCTCTACACAAAAGTCACTTGACCCCGATACCTTTAAATAGCCTGACCAAGTGATTGGGCAAAACTAGCCTGGCTAACGGAGGTCACTTTCTCAGGCAAATGATGAATGAAACAGGCTTGGTTAAAGAAATCTGCGATGCTGGCTATCTTCAGAAGGCTTGTATCTACAAAAGGCAGTCCCCCCTGACGTTTTTGGTGTAGAATGGAGTGAACTAGGGCCTACAACATTGTGCACACTGCCAGTGAGGGACCCGAGTCTGACTGAGGCTAACGACGTCAAAACAGTGTAAAGGGGACGCAGTCTCACTCAAATTGCCAGTTTTACACAAATCACAAAACCAGCTGGCTAAAAGCAAAATTCCCATATCTCTTGAAAAATGCCCTGCTCGACTTTTTAGGTGTACAATTGACTGTAAAACTGTAAAATTATGAACTTTGTGACATGACGTGAAGACATGGCGCCTAAGACTATGCGGTCTACCGGGCGACATTCTCACTCAAATTTCAAGACTTTCGTGACCCAAATCAAAAATCTGATGTGACAGATCAATGGAAATCGCATTCTCTCTTTAAGGCTGTCCTCCTCGACATTTTTGGTCTTTTTAAATCTAACTATTTGTATAATCCGTGTACTTCTCTAGCCATTATAAAGCTTATCCTTTCCCGGTTTTCTGCCACTACATTGCGCGTAGTGCAAACATCCCGAATGTTTACAAACAAATAATTGGTCTATATTGCATACTTTTTTGTATATTAGAATGTCCCTGTACTTACTGTAAGTCGCTCTGGATAAGAGCGTCTGCTAAATGACTAAATGTAAGTCTCTCCTCCAGCCTTACACCCCCCCCCCCCACCCCCACCCCACCCCCCCCACCCCCACCCCCCCCCCACACATACGGTCTTCTTCTGACAACCGTCTGGTGGTCCCACTGCTCAAGAGCGCCCGGTCCCAACACAAACTCTTCTGCTGTCTGGCCCCCCAATGGTGGAATCAACTCCCCACCTCCATCAGGGACACTGACTGTCTCCCCACCTTCAAGAAAAGGCTCAAGACGCACTTGTTCCGGGAGTACAACGGCACTTAGGAATGCTTGGCTGGACCTGATGTTAGTTTCCTCCTGGATCACAATGACTCGTATTGAGAGACTTGTTGCTCTTGTTGGTTATTTGTAACCGTTTCAAATTCTTGTACTCGCTGTGAAATATTTTACTGTTGATAGTTTTTTCTACAGGTACACTCTTGCACTCTTGTGGGGAGTTTCATGTTTTTCAATTGTAACTTGTTTAACTGCATGCTCTTATGGTTCTTCTCTTTGGCACTTATTTGGTTTTCCACAATGTATGCTTCATGTTTTGGCAGCTCGCAATGTTTGGGGCTATCTCGTTGTTATGATCAGTGACCTATGCTCTTTTGTAAAGCTCTCTCTTGGAAGTCGCTTTGGATAAGACCGCATAGAAGTTACCCCTGATCTAAAAAATGTTCCCTCTTATTTTTCTGGTATCGTACTGAATCGTACGAGGACCAGAGTCCTTGGATCATGACTACCTGGCCTGACAGGATTGATTGATATTTGATGTCAGCAACGTTAGAGCAGAGGAATGTGCCCACATTGTGTACAAGCTTTAAAGTATGCTTTAACCATACCGTCTCATGTGCAAGAGATAAGTACACTGTAAATGTTTTTTTATTAAATTACAGTACTTTTTCTGTAAATTATACGTGTTTTTTTCTGTATTTCTGAATGACAGGAAATACAGATAGAAAGACAATGGCAAAATGTACATTTATATATTTACATTAAAATTACAGCACAATATTGTTACTTAAAAATACACAGTTTATTTTTATAAATATTAATAACATTTTCGCCAAAATGTTCTGTTAAAACACATACTTTCACTTCATCAAAACTAGCTATTTTAACAGTTATTTTGCAGACTTTTTTGGTTTAGACATAGGAACCTTGAATTGTGAACTGAGCTTGGGTAGTTGACGTCATGCAATCCCAGCATGCACCAGTCAATATCAAAGACTACAAAAGCCTGCAAAAGCATTTTTGGGGCTATCTTGTTGTTTATGATCATTGACCAATGCACTTTTAGTAAAGCTCTCTCTTGGAAGTCGCTTTGGATAAAAGCGTCTGCTTAATGAATAAATGTAAAGGCTCCAGAGTAGGACAAAGGAAAGTTGATTAAAGGCCATATGGCAGGTTTATTTTTCCAACGAATTTGCGCTATTTGCTTGTTGGTAATAAACATTTAAACTGTTATCCATTGTATTTGATATTGTTGGGTGTCACAAAACGGAATATAATACGAAAAATAGCTACTCTTTGCAATGATTCTTCTCTCCCCCACAATGCATTGCATGACATCACGTTGGGGAGACAACAGACCAAAGCCCGTCTTTACATTAACAGAGTGATTAAGTTCAGTTCTGTATTTTTATCGATCTGAAGATTCAGAGAGAAAACAGACCTCTGACAATAAATGACAGCATAACACCAGGCTTGGGTCTCAATCATGTCTCCCAGCTTCAAAGGCCGGAGGACCATATTTTATAGGGCCAAATAAAGTCAACATAGATTTTGACAGTCAGGCATAAATGGTGTTAC